>NC_060271.1:75541436-75604230 GCF_021613505.1 Equus quagga
GGTATTTTTATTCAAGGGTTTGGGAGAAATCAATATTTCTTACAAAAAAACTACACACATAAATTCAGGGATAGAATGCAAATTTCACATAGAATTTTAAGATAAAACAGAAGACCATAGAAATTTTGGGCTTAACATTATCCCTCCAGGTTTTGTCCTGGGACCACAGAAGCTGGCTGCTCCCCTCTGTCATTAAGAATGCTTCATGGAAAAAATTGAAGAACCACTGACAACACTTCAAATATAAATTCCTCATTGTTCAGGCCTTTCCTTTCTTGTGACCTCCTCACCTCACTAGCTCTACTGTTAATTCCTCTCAGTATCTGGTAAGAGCTAATGTTTCATCGTCCTATGAAAGTATCATCCCTTTTTTACTCCCTCACATTCTATACCTTTTCTTCCTCCCTAGTTCCATGCCATTTATTGCCTAGTTCAATACCTATTTTTTCCATGAATACTTCTCTATCAAATTCATTCATTCTTTGATCCAACAATTAATTGCTTATTAATTTTGTGCTAAGCTCTGCACATGGTTACAAAGAAAAAACAAAAACAAAAATAGAAACAGTTCTTGCCCTAAAGTTCAGTGACTCACTCAAGTAGAAATGTCACCTTAGTGACAAGTTAAGGTCAAGTTAAGGCTTGAAGTCTGCTTCCTTTCTCTCATTGCAATTCTCTTTCAACTACAACATGTAGCCTAATCCACTTTTCCTTTAAATCCTCAAGGTGCATGCTTTGTATTATACAATATCATATATGAATGCACATATTAAGAGGTTTAAATCTTGAATATTCAAATCTATTTTCCCATATATTCACAAGCATATCTATTATTGCTTTGTGCAATTGCCATTACCTCTTGTGTATTCATAATCTCCTTAAGTACACTCTATGTTCTGCCCAGAGTATAAGAAACCAAGTCATAGCCTTTCCTGTGAGAACTAAGACCATCTGAGTACACGTAGCTTAACTATTAGGACTTAGAACTGAGACCACCTGTATCAAGGTGACTTTTCTATTTGTTCTCAGAAAGAAAGTCTAGCCTGAGAAAATAAGACTTTAATGAATAATTTCACTATTTGTTTCAGAAGACTAATGTGTCCAGGTAAACAATTTCCTCCTTTAGCCAAACAGCCCCCTTCTTAAGACTACAGATTGTTCACCTGGGCAAAGAGCTGCCTTACCAAGCAATAGTTTCTTTATCAAAATTTGTTTCAAGATCCTCACCTCTTTTTGTTCCCCCAATATTAAACTATTACGTGATAAACTTTGCCCAATGCCAATTGGCCCCTGACATGACAGACTCACCTTAAACACGTAAGCTCAGACCCCAATCCAGGGGAAATGTCTTTCCCTGACAGTCTTCTGTAATATAGTTTTGTTTTGTTTTAAATGCTGTCTTGTCCCAGTTTTGAATCCATGGAAAGAGTCCAGTTTCCTTTCTTAGACAGCTGATTAAGGCCACACCCCAAACACTTCCCTTATCAGGCTCTCACCCTCCAGCCCATTATGCACCTGCCCTAATCATCCCAGGGCCAGGTGCCAGACAGCTAGAGACAGTCCATTTGACCTGGATCCCAGGAAATTATTCAAATTAGCCAACCCACGGAGAACCCACAAAACCTAGCAATCCCCTTCCCACTAGCTGTAGCTAAGCTGCACCCCACAGCGTCAGCTTGCTATTACCTCATCCACAGGTGTATGTGTGGCCCTGCCTGGCAGCCTTCTCTTATTTGCAGTTGTATGTAAAAAAAAAGTTCTGCCTTTCATCTATCCTAATGTCATTGTATTATGTCCTGCCATCAAACGAATCTTTAAATCTTATAAAACACCCCCCCCATCAAATACTACTAAAACTCTGTCAAGAAGGTGCTCTCTCTGACCACAAGAGGCTTAATAAACTTGGCTTCCCTGATCAACAGGTTATTATAACAGCTTTTCCAGAAGTTGGCAGCTAGCACCTCTGTCTTCCAGATCAGGTTGCCCAAGGCTGGAGGCTTGTTAATCAACTGATGGTAGACTGTATTTTCTCTCAGGTTCTTTTCCTTCTATTCTACAGATGCAATTGTTTCACCGATAGAATAGGTATATTTTGAATTTCTGAGCCACTTCATCTCTAATTTAACTTACCACAGAATGTAGACCATTAATTATAGCCTAGTTCTTTAGACAATACTCTTTTATTATATTTAAGGTCCTGTTAAAATGTTTCATAAGTTTAGAAATTTAAAACATTATCACCAAAGCACTAAGAAAACATTTATTTCCCAAATCTGTAGGTGAAGAGGAGGAGGGGAAAAAAGTTTCATTTAGTGCCTATGATGAACCAGGCTCTGGGTGAGGCGTCTTCACACCCTCCATTGATTTAATCCTCCCTCACCCAGAGAATAGAGTCACTAAACCCAAGTAACAGATGAAGAAAAGGAACCTCAAAGAAGAGGTTGTGGCTTCTTACTTGTCTGAGCAGGTTTTAACTTTTCTCATTAACATTCAAAATCTCTTCCTTTTATTGACTGCCTGCTCTGTCTCAGCACTGCAACTGTGATCAGCACTTTACACAATATCAACGCAAGAGAGAGATTTCTTCTCTTGTTTATGGTGGAGGAAATAAGTTTTCCGATAAGTCAAGTGAGGGGTCTGAGGAGCAATCTAATGGAGTATAAAGCCTTTCCTTGATCTGCTCCCCCTGCCATACTTGGAATAACATTTAAAAGCATCTTCTTTCAACTTCATGCTGCCTGAATGGAAAAAGCAAAACATCTCATATTGTGTGACCATCTTTGGTCCAAGTGCACAAGAAATTCTACTTCTCCAGAAGCCATTTTCCAAGTGTAACTCAGGAGTTCTTTTTGTTTTCTTTGCAATTTTTACTTTGTCTTTTCTCCATTAAATAGTTGAATCTGTTTCCCTTCCCTGAAATTGAACTTCAAACCCTGGCTCTTTTTGTTTCCCATGTACCAAAGAGGAGGTAATGACGATGCATTGACTTAGTCACTTAGAGAAATAATCTTACCTTTTCAAAGCTCAGCATATTTTGAAATAACACATCTCGCTTATTAGGAGCAGCAACAATTAAGAGCAAAAAAGATACAAAAGGAAAGAAAACGACATCAGTTGCTTCAATGCCTTTAGTCACTGACCATCTAAAACTCACCTTCATCTGCGATCATGATATAAGAAGAACATTGAATTGGTGGCACCATCGGTAATTGAAATTCACCCATGTGTGATGATAATGCTTTCAGAAGATGCGGGAGTTCTTGTACAAACGTTGAATATGTCCCCATTAAAATGTGACTAATACTTACAAGGGAATGAGATCATTTTTCAATACTGAGCAAGAAACGTTGTTCAGTCAAAGGGACATATTTCCACACTTAAGGAACAATAAATACAAAAATATAAATCAGTAAAACACGCTGACATCTTTACATTAAAGGAAGGGTAGCATTTTCAGAAACTTTCACAGGAGAAAACATCGTCTCATTTTTAAACAAAGCATTGTTGATAAGTGACCTCTGTCTCCTTATTACCACCACATTTCACAGATTTTAAGTATCTATTCAACTCAATTAGTGAGGATGAGGCTGGGGATCATTTAATACATTCTAATTGAGCTTTACCAGAACAATTCAGACCACAGTAGACAGTCTCTTCTCTAAACCCACAGTTTTATTGTTTGTATGATTTATTTGGCTATCAACTATCATTGGGACACCTAGTGCATCATTATCTTGCTTTTTGTTTTTTTACATTTTCAAGGGATTTATCCTTCTCTCACCTACCAACATGAATTTTTTGGTATCCTTGAGAGTTACTTCAATGAACAGAAAAAAAAGATTTGGGGCTTTTTTTTTACTTTTTAAATATTGACATTCAATTATACAAAGTTATGAATATAAAAACATAGTTTTTCTTAATTTTTAAAGTATACCTTAAAAATCTTATTCCTTTTGTAAATCTAATAAATTTTGAAGACACTTTTTAGAGGGTTTTAAACTTGGTTAAATACGTTCCTTTAAACATTTTAAATTAAGTTTATAAGTATAATCAACTTTTTCTAGGTTCTTTGCTTGTCTACGTAATGTACAAAACCTACCCCAAATACTTAGGTAATTCTTATAAATCTCACCAGTTAAGCTTGTAAATGTAATGACTTCATCCCTCTTAGCATTTCGACATTATTTGCATTAGTAAAAGTGCCTTACACCTTTAAGTTTAAAATCACTAGTCTACGTCATCTATTCAAGTATATATTTTACATTGATGTCAAAAAGTCTTATACATAGTTTAATGTACCAAAATTTTCTCAATTATTACATTCTAAGCACTGAACATATACCCATTACACCTAAAGTTGAGAAAAATATTAATAGTAAGGTTTTTAAAATTATCTGAACTATTCTGTCCTTAATTGTGATTATCTCAAAGTTAAAAGGCATTTATCCAATAACTCACCACACCCAGCAATCTGAGGTGACCTCCTCAATGTGCAAAAGCTGCAGACCTCAAGAGCAATGTTTCCTGAGCCCCAGAGAGGATGTCTTAGCCCTTTATGTAGTTGTTTTGACCACAAAGACCCCAGGCAATCCCATGAGTTTACCTAAGCTTCCATTTACTCACAGATGTTTGAAATTCCCACTAAAATTATACCTAACTCATTACACAAAAGAGAAAAAGAAAGGAATCAAAGCATATCAATACACAAAATCAACAAAATACAAAGGAAGACAGCAAGACAGGAAAAGACAGACAAAAGAACTACAAAATTAACAGAAAACAACTGTCAAAATAACAATAGTAAATCCTTCTCTGTAAATAATTACTTGAAATGTAAATGGATTAAATTCCTCAATCAAAAGACATCACCAATCATCAGGGAAATGCCAATCAAAACCAGGGGATATCATTTCACACCTCTTAGAATGGCTATTTTCAAAAAGACAAGAGATAAGTTTTAGCAAGATGTGGAGAAATTGGAACCCTTTTACAATGTTTGTGGGCATGCAAAATAATACAGTCACTATGGAAAACAGTATGGTGGTTATTCAAAATGTTAAAATAGAACTATCATATGACCATCAATCCCACTACTGGATATATGTCCTAAGACCTGAAATAGGGAGCTCAAAGAGATACTGTCACTCCTATATTTACTGCAACACTATTCAAATTAGCCAAGATGTGGAAACAATCTAAATGTCTATCAACAGATGAATGGATAAAGAAACTGTGGTGTATACATACAATGGAATACCATTCAGCCTTAAGAAAGTAGGAAATTCTGCAATAAGCAACAACAAGAATGAATCTTGAGGACATCATGCTGAATGAAATAAGCCAGTCATATAAAGACAAATACTCTATGTTTCCACTTGTATGAGCTATCTAAAATAGCCAAATTCATAGAGTCAAAGAGTGGAATGGTGGCTACTAGGGGCTGGGAGGAGAGAGAAATGAGAAGTTACTAAAATACAGGCATAAAATTTTAGTTAAGTAAAATAAATAAGCTCTAGGGATCTGCTGTACAGTCTTGTACCTGTAGGAGAGGAAGATATTTCACATGAGACAGAATAACAGGAAAAAATTAAACAAAGCTTTATAACACTTATGCATGGGAGAGGCTCAGGCAAACTGAGCAATTCACCAAAATGGCTAAAGCCACCACCTTAAATATCACCTTCAGCTAAAGACAAAGGAGGATGTTGGGTGGGGGGGCGTCAGTTACAGAAGGTTACCAGACAAGTACAATAAACAAGAGTAAGATTATTATGCAGATTTAAGTCCTTGGCTTCCACATTAAGAGTTTCTAGAGATACAGAGGTACAGACCTAGAGGTACAGAGAGGGAGACAACTTTACAGATGGAGATTTCCATTGCAAATGTAAATGTCCCTTGACAAAGGGTAAGTAAATTCTATTTTTCAGAGTTTCTTTCCTGTCTACAGTTTTTTAAAAATCAACAAGCCCCAAATAATCCTCATGCCAAAGAGACACATCTCGGGTGGTCAATTCCAGTCCGTCACATACCTATAGTCAATAAAGTATTGTATGTTTAAAAATTTATAAATAGAGTTGATCTCATGTTAAGCATTCATACCGCAATAAAATAATATTTTAAAAAATTGGATGGAATGGCAGATATATGGCTTCTTATGCCCTTTTAAGTGCTTTGTGCCTATTTGTCATGAATTAGGGGCAGGGCTGGAACAATCTTCCCCATTTCTCAATAGTGATTTTGTAGAGTTTTAGGAATGACAGTAGCCCCTCAGTATTGGGGGGATTGATTTCAGGAACCCCTCGGATACCAAAATCTGTAGATGCTTAAGTCCCTTATATGAAACGGCTTAGTACAATGAATACTGTTGGCCCTCCCTATCAATGAGTTTCGCATTTGTGGATAAGAAACCCTTGGATAAGGAGAGCCGACTGTAATATTTTTTATTTATAGATGTTTAAAATCCTCCTCTAAAGGGAAATAACTTTTATGAACCCTAGGTGATAGCACATTTCAAAACATTTCAGCATTAATGTTTATTTTTCAGAATTTTATTTTCTAATTTATTTTTAGCCAAATGGGCCTACTCTGCTCATTTAACCACGTTTGTGATTACATAATATATGCAATGATTTCTGTGACGTGGCAATTTTTCTGAAGACAAATTGGCCAAAAACGAATATTCAAACCATGAGCTGACTTATGGATACTCTCTTGGCATCTTAGATTAATGTTCCAACTTATTAAATACACCTTAAAGCAATTTTGCCCTTAGGAAAATAAATTTATTGTAGTATTTTAGTGATACTTATTTTAACTTTACATAGATATAAAGTCCCAAAGTAAATGTAAAACATGTTTTTCCCCTAAATTCTTCAAATAATTTCTGGGTCCAAGATGTAAAGGACTCCCCCCCATCCCACCACCACCACCACCAGTAATCTACTTGGTGGCAATTTTCCTTTGGGTCTATCTTCTACCAGGAATATTAAATTTTTCAGACCCTCCAAAATTAAAATTTCTCAGTACAAATTTCTCATGTCTCACATTTTCAAACGTTTCTAGAATATCAACAGGACACCTAAGCATATCATATCTTTCCCACATCTTGAAAAATCTTTTTAAAACATGAAAATTACCCACTTTGAAAGTTACTCGAATTGGAACCACCAGAGAAATTTATAGTCTGTCCTAGCATTAGAAATGAATCCTAATCTTTGGCTCTACCAATTCCTAGTCACCTAGTTGAGATGTTTTCAACAAGGCTTGCAGCTTCGTTTGCAATCTGAAGTCCTGGATAAACCTGCCCTGGCTCTCATAATAAATCCAAACCCCCACTAATACCAGATTCCATCTGCCATAGTCATAACAGCAGTTTGAGAGCTCCACCACCTTGCAGGATTTTGGAGCACGTAAGCCAGATGCTCCCACAGATGAAGCTGCTGAGTGAGCTGACTCTGTCTGTGGAAAGGAAACTTATCCCCACAAATATCATATCCCGCTGACTACGTAGGACCTAGTTTAGCAGTTCTACAGTTGCATTGGCAGTTGGTGTATAACAACTAGAGGCTTGCCCCATCACCTAAGTCCTGCTCTCCCCACCCCTTTCCAGTCCCTAGAATATAGATCCAAGTCTTGGTAGGTCAAATATATCAAAAGGTCTCTCTTTTCCAAGTGGAAAGACTGACAGATGGCTGGAACCCAAGCACTCCGTTCTACCACCCTCAACCCCAGCAAGGTTTCCAAGTTCAACCTAGGTAATTATGTGCAAGAAAGAGGACAGAGAAGGAACAAATATTTTCATTAATGCTCTAAATGCTAACATAATCTCTTGGTTAATGTAATCACATGTTTCAGTTTGCCTGAGACTGCCCTTATCCTGGAAAGTTAATAAATCTGTACTTCTTTAGCTTTCTGAAGTGTCGAGATTTTGGTGCTATATTTCATGGTCCCCCTACTGTTCATAAGTTGCACTGGTCCATATTGAGATGCCATGTCAACTTTGCCTGGGTACAGAAGTCTTCGTGTCAGAGTTAAGTACTCTACACTTCCCCCTTGGCCACTTTTTCTCTAGGCCACACCCAAACCACTCTGAGGCAAGCAAAGGTGAGCCCAAGGAAAAGCACTTCCACATTAGTAATTTAGTGATGGATTGGGAAATAGAGAGTTCTTTCCGGAATGACAGAGCAATGAGTGTTACCAATGTGTACTAGAAACCTTCTTAACATTTACCCAGAACATCAGCCAATTGATTCATCAGATTTGTTAGGATAATTGGCAAAAAGTAAGAAAATGAACAAGCGATTCATGTACAAATTCTCTTTTAAACTACTTCCTGGTCTGTGACAACTTTTGTCTTTTTCCCGAATTGATCATAATATGACTATTCATGAAATAAATAATACATGCACCAGAAAGAAAGGTGCACTGTTCTACAGGCTTGTATACATCCTGTAGGTGCTTTCCTTGTGTATATCTCATAAGACACTTTCATGCTTGTCTTATAACTAATGACATAACTTGCTTAGTCAGCAATAGTGCTTTGCTGCTGCCATTTTCTGGCAAGTAACTTGCATACTTAGTGGATGAGTGTGACTGGCTCTGCCCTGAGGACTCGATGGCCATTCTTCTCTTGACATCAAAAGGAATGGCGTCCAAAGTTCTGTAAATGAAAACACATACAAGTCAGAACTAAATTCCTGACTAATTCTTTGGTAATACCATATCCCAGATGCCAGCACTCAATTAGCTGAAAAGCTAAGTAGCCGATCCCCTACCATCTATTTGTATTTTTCTGCAATAAGACCTCAGTGTGATTATTATATTTTACCTTGATTTAAGATGACAACTTTTGCATTCCCTAAACATTAATTATGGCTGGATTTTCCTCTTCTCTGCAATAACAAATAGGTAATTAGGTGATCAATTCCAGCACCCTGCCACTTATCTCATTGGAGGCATTTAAAACAATTAGCTCATCTATTTGTTCCCTTTAAAGAATACCAAGCATGGCTCTCTGTGTCTGTTTGGAGGAATTATCACTAAAAGTGCCAAATGTGGGAAATAAAATGCAGTGTAGCACATAATGGGGTACAACTCGCAGCCAACAAAATGTTAGATTTGAGGGAATCCCCAAATGGCTCTAAACACTTTGTCCAAAATCTCCCTCACAGGTGCAGGATTCAGGGAGACTGAAGAGATATGGGATGATAGAAATAAATTTCTGAGTAAATTGCCATTGAAATTCTTTGTTTAACATTTAAGGCTACAATTTTTTGCTATAGAGTCTTGTCAAGATAGTGAAACATGAACACATACGTTGGAGAAACTAAGAACTTTGAATCAAAACATAGAAATTAAATGTTTTTAAAAATTACAGAATCTGTCTCCATTCCGTCCGTATTTACTCCAAACAAAGATTTGTAGATAATCTAGTCGTTTAATGAGAAGAAAGCACTGATAATGAGGGCAAACATTCTGGGTGAAGGTTTAAATAGTCTTGAAATTTTGTTTTTGTTGCTGCATCCTTACATCAACTGGACTGTTTGCAAGGATTTTTAAGGTGTGGAGTTTCATGGGATACAGATGGAGAGCAAAGAGCTTCTGTTTTAAAATTAGCTTTCTTTCATTGCTAAGGGACCTATATAGAAATTGTCTTGCTTGAAAAATCTTTTGTTTTCCTGGTTTCGTTAATGTAGAAGTTAAAAGCTTCTACCTCTTCTTCTGGGTCAGCACGTCAACTGAAAATACTTTTAAAGAAGACATAGACACACAGCAATTCATTTTTCAAAGTTGTAGAGAGGATGAGCTCTGGGAAGAAACACACGCAAAGCCTGAAGGATTTTCAAGGGTGGAAAAAAGATGCTTTGCGTACAGTCTAAGCACCGAGTCAATGTTGTATTTATCCGATTGATGGCCTCCTGGGTGGGATATAAGGA
Source organism: Equus quagga (assembly GCF_021613505.1). Classification (NCBI taxonomy): domain Eukaryota; kingdom Metazoa; phylum Chordata; class Mammalia; order Perissodactyla; family Equidae; genus Equus; species Equus quagga. The sequence goes on from NC_060271.1 coordinate 75,551,372, forward strand.
GTTCTGAGAAAACTCCTCTACCTCAAAATGTCCCTTCCTCAGAAGCCAAGACCCTTACCCTTGGCTTCCTCTTTGGAGTTTGAGTGATTTAGGACTTCGGGAATTTCGTAAAGTAAAACATTCTGGGTAACAACATAACATCTAAGCTGTTGGTTACTTTCCAGCTTAGCAGTTACTGGAGAGAGCAAGTGCTTGGGGGTAACTAAAATATAGGATTGGAGGGAGGAAACAAAACCCCGAGAGGAAAAGTAAGGACTTTTAAATTGATTTGGGTCCACTTCATTGTCTTACCTTAAGTCTTTTCGAGGACAAGAATGTTAAAACTCTTAAAAGTAGGAATTTGGTTTGCTTCTGCTTTCCCCCATGTATTAGCCAAGCTAATGAACCCTAACCAGAAGGTGGGGATTCCCACACCTGTTGTCAATCCTTTACAAGGCTTGGGTGTGGCAACAGAACAAGGTGAGGTGGACAGAACAGGTGTTTCAGTGTCAAGCTGAGTTTGAATCTCTACTTTGAATTTTCTATCTGTGTGACTCGAAGAAGTCATTTCACCCCCTAGCGTTTAATTATTTAATTTGTAAATAATTGTAGGATTTGACAGCTGTTTGCAAAGTGTTTAACACATACCAAGCATTCAGGAAATGGTAATCAATAGTCAGGAGTAGCAGACAAGAGGTGGTTGGATGGGAGACATTTTGGAAATGTAACTCCCCCTTCAATATTTTGGAGTAAAACTGTAATCCAATGATTCCTATCAGAAAAGGTACTGGTCTCAGTCTCAGGCTCAGAGTTACTGCTAAAGTGACTTACAGTTGGATAAATTCCTCGAAATAAAGATATGTCTAGAGAATCACTTCACCCAGAAGTTTTACTTAAAACTACCAGTTTAATAGAGAACGGGAAAAAACGTGGTTTCGAGTCATTAAATGAGTAGGATAATTGGAGATTTAGATGTGTTCCCCTACTAAATTTAGGATGCTCTCTCCTGTGTTCTTCTAGTTGTCCATCTTGCTGCTTTCAATGTGCAGAATCTATCGGCGTAGTCTAGATTCAAGTGTCAACTCATCTCTCAGTGTTTTATGTCTTCCCCATTCAGTCATTATCTTCAAGCTTTTCATTGTGGATTGTCCAGTAATAGATCTCACTAGATTTTCTTTCTTCTAATCTTTACAAAATATATAATTTGAGGGAAATTCTTAATATTTATCTATCAGCACCTGGTCTACTCCTTTCTGGAAAGATCTTTCACTTCTCTGCCAGAAATATCTTGCAGCAGGAACTATCTTATTCTGTGATCTGCAAATTTCACTTTCACCCTTCACTAACATCCCTGGCACCTTCCAGGGGATGCTTTTCATTTCTTGACCATCTCCCCTCCAATCCAACTGATATTGATGATGACATTCTTTGTCAGATTGAGATATATAATTAAAACATAATTTCCTTCCCTAGCATGTCACTGAGTCTGCTTTCTCTGGCTTCAGTGAACTCTCTTTGTATAAGCTCAATGATGCCATCTCTACTATTTTTAATACCAACAAACCCTCATAATTTTAATGGTCTTTCCAAAGATCATTTTATTTTATTGTATTGTATTTCTCATAGTCATTTCTCCATTCTCTCACCCTTCCTTCATAGCAAGCATTCAGAAAATTGTATTGATTTGTTATTAATACTAGCTAATATTTAAACAATATGAATTGAATATTATAACTATGACATGTTTTGCTGTTTTTGTTTATCAACCTGTGGAGTTACTTTATGCCAGTCAATCAGTTTTCCAGTAACACATTAAATCTTTATAGTCATAAAATAGCAGTCTTGAAATTCTTTAGAATGATAGACTACAAATTTGAAAGATCATCGTTCCTCAGATTGGTGTGGAAACCACTGGTCTTCAACTCAATTCTTCTAAGAAACCCGAAGTTAATTTCTGGTATTGTTTTATTCTAATGTGACTGTGCTTATGTTTTTGACTTTGAGTTAAATGAAAAATTTAGTTAGTTTTTAAATAAATTCCAGATAATCCTCGCTGGTTTCTCACCAACACTAACGTCAAATGAGTCATTTGGAGATAGTCAGATTTTTGGCAGGAAAAAGTAGAAGTGAGTTGGATAGAGCTGAATTATTAATCAGAGTTTGGCAGTTGAGGCCAACGCAGGTCTTCAACCATGACTAAACACAAAATGCGACTGAAAGAAGGGCAATTTCTTTCATTTCACTTCAAACAAGAGACTCTCTAACCTAATTTCCCCAGCTCACCTGCTATTATCTGACTGAATATTAAATTTGCAAAATGCTTTCAAGAAACAGACTTGAGGATATCACATCATTCCAGCTTCCTCTTCTAGCACACAAGTTCCTTCTAGACAACTTCACTTTGAAGTAAGTAATTCTAAAATGTATGCTTTTTACAGAATCACAACATTGGGGTGGCCCTCAGATTTCATCTATTTAGCTCCATTTTTTAAGAGGATACTGTCTCATAGAGCACAAGTGATGTTTTTCAAGGTCATCAACCTCATTAATGACAGGCTTGTGACAAGAAATCAGGCTTTCTAACAACACAGTCTCTGCTGAAAATGGACTTACCAGCCTTTTCTCTGTTGCTATACTACTAAGTGACCCTGTAGATGTCTGTAGAGATTGAATGGACCAGCAACTAGAGTTATTTAAAAGAAATATTTCCAAAAGTTGTAGGTTCCTATTCTTAGTTACAGTTTTATTTTAAATTCTGATGATGAATTTCTTTAAATTCTTTTTTTTTCTATGTATAATTCAGGGAGATCACTCAAGACTAAGCTCTGACTTCTCTGCAGATAACAGAATTTTTTTTTCCTACAGTGCTATGTGTATTTTTGCCACTGATTTCCAACCAGTGATTGGAACATGCAGAACAGGAAACCATTCTATTCGTTTTATTTAGCCAATTACAACTCCACTCTCCCTTTGCTTAGCATCATCATATACATAATGAGGCACCACTGACACTAGTTTCAATGTAATATACTGACTTCTGTCAAGCTGCTTGGAAACACTGGGCTGCTGGTCCCTCATCCCCCATTAGAGTTCATCTTCCCAGGACTCCTCTGAAGCTCAAGTATTTTCATAGTCATAAAAACAGGTCTTAATAAGAGTGAAACATTTCAACATATGCTTGTCCACCAAGTCCCAACTCGTAGATTAAATCGCTTAATCCTCTTCCATTTCACCAACTTATTTTTAGAATTGTGCTTTTTCAATATGTTATTGGCCACCAGTCTGAGAACAGCAGGGTTAATATAGCACATGGTAGAGTTAGCCCATCTGTTCAGGTTTCCATCCAACCATGTCATTTTATGAGCTCTCTCTAGGAGACTTTTGGTTATCCAATTTGTAGTACTCTCTAATATAAACAGCCTGGTATCACTTGAGAAGCTCAGTGAGCCAAGCCAAATAATATGAAATTGCTAGCAGCAAGTACAGTTAAATTAGAAATGCTTTAAAATATATGTATTACATATAATTTTCTCTTCCTTTTACACGTGGGACACAGGTAATACATGTTTATATAGAAAAAATTTAGAAATACAAATCAACAAAAAGAAGAAAGGCATAAAAATCACCCACAATTCCACCACCCAGAGAACAGCATTGTTAACTTGTTGCTATATATTCTCCAAATTTATTACAAAAATCCTCTATGCAAATTTTTTAAATAATTTTATTTTCACCTCACAAGACAAGGTGAATATTTTCTCCTGTAAATAAATATTTCTCCCTAAATATTGGATATGTATATATATTTTGTATCCAGATGATAACTTTTAAATTATCAATCAAATTTAATATATTGGATACTTTTATAATATGTGCAGGGTACTACCACCCATTTAAGATAAATATTTTTCTAGAAAATTTTGAATATGAATAGCTTTAAAAACTTAAATGTAAATAGCTTCTGCACAGTCTTTAACACTGAAGACTAAAGTAGTTTGGGATTTGTGTTTCTAGCCGAATTTAAAGATGAATGGATGGATTGATATGTGGATTGCTTACATGACTTGTTAGACCAGTGTCTACACCTTTCTTAACTTTAAATGTCTTTCTTGGCACATGATGGGGAGTGCAAACGTACCTAACCACAGGAGTAGTAGGTTTCGAGCATGGGAATGCTAAAGGAAGCTCATATTGGATAAAACAGATTGTGTGGGGGAAGTAAAACCAGACAAATCACATTGGGTTATAAATACACAAGGCAGGTTCTGTCCTTTAAATTAAACTTTATTAAAGGTCTCTTTACTCATAGTCGCAAGATGCTAACTAAAAGTGCAACAAGACCCTACACGATAATATTTCCCATCTTGTCTCCAGCAACCCTCTTATGCCCAGGCCAAGCAGTCGAGAAATTAGTTCTAAAAAAGTAATAAAAGCTTTTTCTCCTGACAAGAAACATTTAATTAGAGCAGCACAGATATAGTGCCTCCAGCAATCCTAGCTCTAATCTTGACAGTGGTCCATTTTTGATGGAAGTTTTGTGCTGATTTCATAGTGACTTCCTGGAAAAAGTTGACATATTTCATGGTCATTTCATGGATTAGAAAAAATGCACACAACAGTGATTTAATTATTATTTCATAATAAAATCTTAGTTTCCCAAAAGCTATCTCTATGTGTCAAGATTGAGGTGGTCTCATCTGTTACATCACTGTAATTTCCATTTCCAGTAAACAGTTTCCAATACGAATGCTTAGGACTGCTATCATTCACCCTTCAGAGACACAGCAGACTCAATTCAAAAGAATTAAAGGGATACTTCCAGGAACAATGTAGCTGAGGAATTGGTATACACTGCCTTCTACTACCCTGCTAACTCCCCCATCCCCCCAATGAAGAATAAAAGAAGACAACAATGGAGGGTTTGGGGGTAGAAAGTCCTGAAACCTGAAACCAGGGCCCAAACTCACCCCACACATTTTAGGGAATCCTGCCATACATAGTGCAAATGGCACAGAATTGAAGGAAGTAGCAACATGCCACACCATAACTTCTGCTTTTGGAGAAAGCAGTGCAGTGTTTCAGTAAAGAGATAAAAGAAGCCATTTTTACCCTAAGCAATACCTTGTATTGAGGCTGACTCCATAGCTAGGCAGTGAGAGAGGTAAGACCAGTCAACCTGGAGTAGTTTCCCTTACATCAATAGTATTTGTAGCAGCTCTGCCAAGAGTAGGAGTCCAGGTGTAGGAACACCCAAAGAAATGTCTGCAAGCAGCAGGGATATTCCATGCTTCAGTTTGTCTCTAACACATTGGCCTGAAACATGACTGGAACATGTTGTGCTGAAATGAGGGGACATTCCTCTAACAAGGCAGGATACTTTTCTACTCAGCAAGCAGGAACATCAGGGGAGAAACTGGAGTTAGTTATCAAACGCCAGAACAAAGTCTAGACCAAACAAGAAACCAGACATGGAAAGTTTCACCCTCGGTATATAATTTTTACCAAGCACTGAGACAAAGTTGCAAAGAGGCAGCTTCCTTACCGGGACTCAACACTGTTTAGTTTCCTGCTCTTAAAACTCAATCTACTGGAAACCTAGAGGTATAAAGCTGAATTACCCATGCATCTAGCCTAATGAGGAGAATAAGGATTCTAAATCTTTCCCACCCTACAGTGAACAAAATAATGACCTCATCTGCTTGGGTAAGAGTTCACCAGGATAGACATGTCCCTTTTCTTAAATGGGGAATGGGGAAGAACCAAGTAATTTAAGCTAAAAATTTTTGCAACTGCACTATAAACAAGAAATAAAATAAGAATATATTTTGAAAAGTAAATTATCATAAGAAATGCAAGTAAATTTTAGACAGCATCTAGTTTCTGCACTCTATATGTTAAGTGAAACATACACTCTAGAAACCAAGGGATTATAAGGTTATAAAATGTAATGAAAATGGTGCTGTAACTGTTGACAAAAAAAAGGCAAGGAAATTAATTGAAGCAGAAAACTGAATATGCTTTTAAAAATATTTTTTCTTCAAAGGTACAAGAAATGGGCAATGTGAACAAAGATAGTAATCAAAGAGCAGAGGATCTTGTTACAAAAGATGACAAATTAAATTTACAAATAATTCACTAAAAGAAACAATATTTAAAGATACAATAAAAGAAAACTTCCTAGAATTTCTTGGAGATAGAGGAAGATCATAATCTACAGATAAAAATTGTGTGCCATATAAAAGGAGAAAAACATGAAATTGCTACTATTCAACAGTTTTTGACCTACAAAATGTCAATTATTGGGCTTAATCTTTAAAAAATGGCAAACGAGATATAGCATGGAAATTCTGAAATCTTAAGATAAAAACTCCCATATATCAAATTTAAAAATTTACTTGTAAAGGAATAACATCAGGATACTCTCAATTCTCCTTGTGCATTAGATAATAGAAAACAAATGGAGAAATGTCGAGAGAAATATGATTAGGAAAAAATTGCACCTTAAGAATCCTTTATACTGAAAAATTGACATCCACATATAAAACGATGCATATACGTTCATGGGTATTTAAATACCCTCAAAATTTAGGTTTTTTGTTACTTGAAGATATTTACCAGTAAACTAAGAAAGAGATCAAATGAAAGAATTAGTGAATGCAAAAATACGGTATAAAAGAACTACCAGGATCATATTAACTGTTTAAATTCACAAGTAAATACAAACAGTTATTGTATATAAAGATACAAAAGAGTGTTTGAACATCAGAAATGACTTTTTTAGTAAAAAAGATCTATAATGTACTTGATAAGTGATAAACTGTAACAAAAATCCCAGGTCATATTAGCAAAATGGGACATGAATGGAGGGAAAGAAATGAGGGAGTACAGTTCACTGTACCTTTTTTAGAGAATCTTCACGCATTGCAGTATCTTTCTTGTTCTGGATTATCAGAGAAGTATAGATAAAAGCATTTATTTAAAAAAAATAAGAAAATCATGATTGGACTTGAAAGCAGACTATACACAGTCCAAATTATAGAGAAAAAATTTTAAATAATCAATCCATATAGAAAGAGAAATAAAGCTTAAAACAAAAACATCAGACAATCAAAAGAACTGTGACCGTGTCTATTTGGCAAAAAATATAAAAGTAACACAGTCTTCTCTAAAAAAATTTTTTCAAAAGAGGACACTGATTCATGAGTATGAATAAAAGATATTCTTTCATAAAGCTACTCATAAGGGTTAAAATAAAAGAATGAGCAAAGCCAACAGACAAGAAAGCATGATATTATAGTAAAATCAAAAATACATGAAAATCTAAAGTGAAATGCATTCTATGAGAAAAATCAAGTTGTCGTATTGATGCCATATCAGGTGACATAGTATTAAAATATCTAAAGTAAAAACTATCAAGAACATAATAGGAAATTGATAGGAAGATAGCAGTAATGAGAGATTTTAAAACATTGTGGCATGTCACATGAGGAACAGTGATTGATTTTTTTAAAAATAATGGCAATTGACACAAGTGAAAGAACAAAGTTTCTTTTCTTCAATTCCTTCTAAAGAATTCATTTTTTTCTAGCTTTATTAGATATAATTGACATATAGCATTGTGTAGGTTTAAGGTATACAGCATGATGATTTGATATACATATATACTATGAAATGATTACCACAATAAAGTTAGTTAAGACATCCCTTACCTCACATAGTTACTATTTTTATTTTTTTTTTTTAAGATCTACTCTCTTACTAACTTTCATGTATATACTACAGTATTGTTAACTATAGTCGCCAAGGTGTACATTAGATCCCTGGGACTTATCCATCTTATAACTGGAAGTTTGTACTCTTTGACCCACCTTCACCCATTTTCCTGTCACCTCAACCTCTCACAACCACCAATCTACTCTCTGTTTCTATGAGTTCAGGCATTTCTTAGATTATACATATAGTAAAACCGTATAGTATTTGTCCTTCTCTGTCTGACTTATTTTACTTAGCATAATGCCTTCAAGATCCATCCATGTTGTTGCAAATGGCAGAATTGCCTTCTTTTTTATGGCTCAATAATATTCCATTGTATGTATATACTACATCTTCTTTATCCATTCACCTATTGATGAACACTTAGGTTTTTTCCATGTTGTGGCTATTGTGAATAATGCTGAACTGAACGTGGGGGTGCAGATACCTCTTCAAGATCTTGATTTCATTTCCTCCAGATAAATATACCCAGAAGTAGGATTGCTGAATAATATGACATGTCTATTTGCAATTTTTTGAGGAACCTCCATATTTTTTTTCCACAGTGGCTGTACCAATTTACATTCCCACCAAAAGAGTCTCTTTAATTCAGGTGCAGAATGCAAACAACCTGTGTGTATAAATATAGATACTCTACAGTGGATCACATAATGGCAAATCCCAATAAACCATTCCATCTCCAGTTTTATTGCCCAGGCCAAATCTCTTTGTGCCCTCAAAGATGCTCATTGCATCACTCATTTCTTTTTTCCAGTGTTAAAACTTATAAGCAGCCCAAATGCCCATCATTAGGCTAATGAATATACACAATTTTGAATGTACAAAGAAAAGGCACTATACATCAGTGCCTTACAAAATGAATGAATTCATTCTATATAGGTCAAGCTGGATAGATCTTAAATGCTTAATGTTGAGTATAAAAGAGAAAGGCAGAACTGTATACAATGAATAACATTGATTTATGATAACCTTAAAATAAAAAATATAATATGTGTTTTATGGATATTTATAAGAATGTTAGAACATAAAAATAAATGGGCAAGAAAAATAGACACAAAACTCATAATAACGTTCACCTTGAGGAAAGGAAATTGGATGGCGGGGCTGGTTAGAGGGGACTTTAGTATGCTTTTATTTATTTAAAAATATAATATGTCTTTGTGTGTGTGCACACATATGTGTAATTGTGCGTACATGCAAAGGATGTATATGTGACAAAAAGCAGTTATTAATACAAAAAGAAAGCAATGTAGGTGCTTGTTATGTTTTCATTACTTATTTTCCATATTTTAATTTAAAAAAAAACAAGCCTTCCTGATTTCCAGAAATTTCAAAAACATATCATTTCAAGTATATATCAAGTCTGTGGAGGGCAGGATATGTAATGGTAAAAAGTGAGCTCTCTATTGCTTATGTTATGACGATTTATAACAAAAGCTGTACTCAGAGGAAAATATCATAGTCTTAAGTGTTTTTCTTACAAGCTAGAAAGAGTTAAAAAAAATTAGTTCTGGTTTCAGCTGGAATAAAGAACCGCTTTATAGTATTTTAATTCTTTAGCTGTGGAATGGTTTCCATGAGAAAACCTGGTATCTCTCTTGAGTTGAATTGCGCCAGCTGGTGACCCAGTAGCAAGTGCTCAGCAAGAAATTCTTAAATCAGAACACAGGGTCCATTAGTGTCTCCTCATGGTCTGTCCTGACTTCAGAATGCTGGTATCTGGCGAGGAAAAATCTCAGATTAGACTGCACTGAACCAGACTACAATACACACTTGATCCGACTCTGATAAAGATCCAAAAGAGGGTCATATAAAGAGAGAGAGAGAGAGAAAGACAAAGAGAGAGTTGAAGAGACATAACAAAGACAGCAAATAGGTGACATAAAAAAATGTTTTAAAAGTGGTGTTTATTCCTATTTCTCTTCACTTCGCAAGCTATTTAGTTTTTACTTATATAGAAAATTTAAAAATATCAAAGTCAGATTTTTTTCTGTTTTCTTACCGTTTATTTTATCTCTTAATCTTGAACAAATGCCTAGGTTTCATGAAAGAGTTATAATGTTTCACTATCTTGATAAACAATTCCCCAAATAGGTATTATTAAGACTCTCTAAAATTTCCTAAGCAATGGAATTGTTTCGTACACTGAAATTAAGTTCTAAAAGCAAAAACTCTTTTGGTTCAAATAACTTTCAAGAAATATCCTAGGAAAGGACCTAGTGTTATTGCAATAAATCCAGTGTGGACTGATTGCTTTTTCAGCAATTGGAAACAATCTTATTTCTCCAATTGAGTAAAACTTCTGGGCCATGTCAATGAGCTTGTGTTTACTGGATGAGCAGAATCACTTAACCATCTAAATTCATTCCCCCTTGTTTTGATTGGTGTTGTTTTCCTGTAACAATTATAACTGAATATGTGTAACTGAAATGAATGTAGTTCGATTCCACTTTGCTTTTACATATTATAGGGAACCTGTATATTCATTTTGAAATGAACAAAATTAAGGTTGAGCTCTGGTTAAACATGGAAGATTGAATATTTGTGTTTATCTGTTTATGAAGAAAACTCTTCTCAGTGACTTATTGAGAATAAACAAAAAGTCTAAACTTACAAGGACAAAGACAATGGGACACCAGATAACAGCAGATGAGAGGAGTCAACAAAATCAGAAAGCAGTTGTTAAGGTGGGTAACTGACTCAGCAAGGAGTTGAAAGCAGAAATCTAACCTTGCAGAGGACAGGGGCTGGTGAGCCAACTAGGAGCCATGTGAGAAATAGCAAATGAATACTTGCCATAAAGGCATTCAGCAAAGAACCAAAAATAAGATCATTTGAAAGCTTTTATGAGAAGCAGTGACAACTTCAGATCCCCTGTCCCACCCAACCCAGTGACTGTGCCTTCCCGCCCACCTGTCATGGAACGTGGTGAGGGGTGGGTGTACTTTCCTTAGCACTTTGTCATACTGAGGAGGCACATACAGAACTGAGGAGAGCACACGTGAAAACACACCACGAATAAGGCCCACCCGCGCACACAGCTTCCAGTAGGCGTTTCAGTCGCCTCCGTCATCCACGTGAATGAACAGCCAACAATCACAAGACATTTAAGGAAATCGCTACCATGAAAGACAGAGACTAAAACAACCAACCTAAAAAAGGAGCTCATAGGAGACATACAGAATACTGGAATAAGGAAACAACCTATAATTAATAGTTATAATATGTTTATATTATTATAGAAACTATAATGAATAGTTTTAAAGGAATGATAGAAAATAAATAAAAACATGTTATTTACAAAAGGAAATCATAGCAGAAAAGTGATGTATTAATGAAAGCATTGAAAGATATAGAAGAAATGTCACAAAAAGTAGAATATACGAACTGAGAGATGGAAAATAATAAAATTAGAATATCTATCCAGGAGAGCCAACATCAAAATAATATTTACAGAAAATGAGAATAGAAAAAATATTGAGGAAAAAATTTTTTAACTTAAAAAAATTTTCCATAGTTAGAAGTTAGGTGTTTCCAGGTTGAAAGACCCACTGAATGTCCAGCAAAATTAATTTTTTAAAAGTGTTCAGGGGCCAGCGTGGGGCTGAGTGGTTAAGTTCACAGGCTCTGATTGGATGGCCCAGGGTTTCCCTGATTGGGATCCTGGGCACAGACATGGCTCTGCTCATCAGGCCATGCTGAGGCAGTGTCCCACACAGCACAACCAGAGGCACTCACAACTAGAATACACAACTATGTACTGGGGGTTTTGGGGAGAAGAAGAAAAGAAAATGAAAAAAAGATTGGCACCAGATGTTAGCTCAAGTTCCAATCTTCAAAAGAACAACAAAAAGTGTTCATCATAGTGGAATTTGAGAGCTCCTGGGATACACAATAAGTCCTAAAATGAATATGAATCTTAATACCATAAGACTTCTCAAGAGTAACAAGAGATGCTAGACTTCTCAAGAGTACAAGAGATGCTTGAGAACAATGGAGCAATGACTTAAAAATTATGAATAATAATTTTATTCAGCCTAAAATCCTATGTCAAGTCCAACTATCATTCAATTGTGATGACACAATAAAGCCATTTTCAGATAAGCAAACTTCCAAAAACTTACTTCTTATGCATCCGTTCTCAAAAATCTCCTGGAAGATGTGCTCCAGCAAATCAGAGGAATAAACAAAAAATAGGATTCAGGGAGGGAGCCAACACAATGCAAGGGTGAAAGGTATGTAAAAAATAACAGCAAATGGAAATCCTTAGGAGAAACTCTAGACCCAGGGAGAAACAAGCCCAGATTGGAGCAAAGGTCAAGTAGCACAAAATGGGTGTCTCCAAGGAAAAAATGGAATCTATTAATATTCTCTGAAAGGTCTACATTGTAGAAAATTATATATATATATATAACACATATACATATATACTTATACATGCATATATATATTTATTTTGTTTACTATACATATATTTTACACAGCCCTTGTTTAGCTGAAGATTCAATGTAAACTGAAGAAGTATTAAAATGAGATCACTATTAAATGCAAAAAACCCCAGCAAATTATACAAGAAAGGAATTGTGCAATCCACTACTTTGCTCAGCTACGAATAACACTTACTGATTCATGACAAATTACATGTTAATATGGATTTAGCCAAAAATGTGGGGTAATAAAACTGGGAGGATGGGGGGGGTGAAGATAAGAGATAAAACTTTATCTTCCAAAGTGAGGAGTAAGTAGATTATTTCTAAAATAGACAAATTAAGAAACAGGAATATAAACTTAAAAGTACGGACTTAGATGCAGGGAGAAAGAGCTGTTAAGTTGAAAGTGATTATGGCGGAGGTGATGAACTCAGGGGTGAGGAGGTGCTGGGCAGGTGAATGCTGTTTGTTGCTCTGATTTGTCCTTTTTGCTTTTTGTAATAGATTTTTATATTATCATAGTAAGAAACAAAAATTAAACAGTAAAGTGACATGATTTGCTAGGTGCTTCCCTTGACCCAGTACCATTTCCAGGCAAGTGGGGAATTAGCCTTGAGACAATTAGGATTGAGCTCCCAGAGGAAGAAGCTCACTTAAATGAATTGTCCCCAATCCCTTAATTAAGTCGGACGCTGAGGCAGCAAAGGCAGACCCATGAGTCAACTAGAAAATCTACCAAAACAAGTAGATGCCAGAGTCAAGCATACTTTCCTCGTGTTTCTCTTCCACCTCTTCTTTCTCCTATATAGTTCATTTTTTTGTGCCACTATGACCCACCCACACCCTCGTGCCTTTTCTCTTGAATGCACCATACCCTCTTGTCTGCCTGCATTTTGAGACAATCCTTATTCTGGATTCACATTCACAAATTGCTATTCTGTTGGCATCTCTGCATCCTTCCTGGATCTCCTCGCCCTGCCCTAGTTGACTCAAAATAGTATCATCTTTCCCCTGTTTTCCTATAACCAAAAGGGCCTTCCTATGACCAAACTTGTTGTCTTTTCATACTCCTTTTCTTCAGCTTCCTACATCTATCTACCTATTATAGACACATTTTTGAATGAGTTGCAAGATACTCTGCCTCCTAAGAAAGACCAATCTTGAGATCTGGTTAGAATTCACTAGAGTGAAGGGTCTCATCCTCAGAAATATGCATGTAGTCTCTGCTTCAAACAATGGAAACACTGCTTAAAGAGGGAGTAAATTTGAACCACTTACTGAATCATGGTGAGAGAAGCATGAGCAAGCCAGGAAGGAAACAGCACGATGAAACGATTGTTACCATGTAACTTAGCACTCAGATGTGAGTTGGTATTAACAAAAGTTTGTTTATTTTTATTTTGTACATAAATACCTTAATTTTTTTAACATTCTAGAAAACCACAAAATGGCAAGTAGTGTATAACTAGAGCTGATATTCAGCTAATACTGCCTGCCATCTTGTTTTGTTTTGTTTTTCTGAACAACAAACACCCATTCTCATTAGTCACTGTCCATGCTATACTTGTAGTTAAATAATTTGAATATTATCCCTGTATATTTCTATAAATGTCTCAATGCTGAGCGCCATGTAGATTGAGTTAGCAGAACTAAAGATTTTAACAACCAAGATCAACTTACTAAAGTCTTCCCTAACTGTTCTGGGGGAACTCTCTACCCTTCAAAGAGAGTTCACTCTAAGGCAGGGTCTCTCAACCTTGGCCGTCCAGTACCTTAGAGGATCTTTAAGCAGCATCCTGGGCTGTATCCACCATTAGATGCCAGGAGCACCTCCTAGGTGTGACAACATTTTTGGTTCAAACATTGCCAGATGTCTCCTGGGGGGCAAAATCACTCCTGGTAGGGAACCACGGATCTACAGGCAGGTCTCAAACCTTTCAATTACGTAATATCACTCTGGTTGCCCTTTCCTTTAGAAGTTCAGGTCTTCTGAAGTCTTGCATCAGTCACTTCACATATATTTACTGAGTATCTACTGTGTTACAGGCATTTCTGGAACCCTAATTTATAATAATAAACAGACACATTTTCTCTTCTCAAAGAGCTTACAGTCTCATGGAAGAGACAGAGTCATCAAGCAGTAACACAAATATATAAGTTCAAGCTGCAGTAGGTGCTAGAGGGAAAATGGCACAGTGTTCAGAAAGAGTATTAGGCAAAGCATCTGATAGAGTCTGGGGATCGAGGAAACTCTAAATGACTTGGGGATGATAGCTAAAGGGTGTGAGGAATAAACTATGAGACAGACGGATGGGAGAAAAGAATGGTGTGTCAGGAAAAGGAAACTGCATGTGCAAATATCCTGACACAGAAGTAAATATGGATGACTTGGGAGATCAAAATCTCCGTGTGACTTGAAAGCAGAAAGCAAGGATGGACAAGGAGCAAGATGAAGCTGCAGAGGTACTTTGGCATCAGATCACATGCAGTTTTAAAGGCAACATTAAAATCATTTTCTTTATTTAAAGAGCAATAAGATTTCATTGAGGGTTTTAGTTAAGCAGACGGCTGACATAATCATGTTTATATTTTTAAAATATCATTCTCACTTCAGGATTGAAAACAGATTCGAGAGGGCAAAGGTACATTCACAATGAGTTACCAGACCTGCCTCAGTGGTATAGGTGAGAGAAGATGGTAGCCTAGATGCATTCTACAGGGAGGATGGAGAGAGAAATCCAAGAAATGTTTAGGCAGTAAAACTGACAAAACTGTTAATAATGACACCTCGTGCTTTGTGTTGCTGAGCTATGCACATGCAGTTCAAATGTGATCTGCTCAGTGAAGCAAGCCCAGTATTCTATTATCTCAGGCACAATTATATCCAAGTGGAGACCCTACGTTGGCTCAGGTTTCTGTTGAGAGTGTCACTGATACTTTTTTATGATTTGACAGGAACTTACAACAATGAAAACCAAGATAATTTAAATTCGTGTCAATGGGTTGTTATGGCTTGTCATATTTTCAGAATGACGACTGATCTACCAGTAGACGTTCATAAAATGCATGCTCTAGTGAATGAAACCCTTCAGAGTGCCTGCAAAAATGTTACCAGGAGCATCACTGGCAAGTGAGAAAATTGGTACCCACTGTCTGGAGGATAATTTGACCATATGTATAAAAACACTAAAATTTTCATATCTTTGACCCATTAAACTGCCTTGTAAGTATTTAAAGAAGTGGGTATACAAGAAGAGAAACATCAGCAAGCATGTTCTTAAGAAGATTATAAATAATAGCAAAGTTATGAAAGCAATCATTCTGTAAGCAGTGGTCCCAAGCTGCAGCAACAATCTTCAAATTCAGGAAAACTGAGGCCTTTCTCCCTTGAACTGGGGGAGTGAGTTGAAACTACTCTCTGTGAGCATCAGTCTGTCCTTCAGATCTTCATTTTTATTCTGTTCTCTCTTTTTTTCTTTTTGGTGAGGAATATTAGCCCTGAGCTAACATCCACCATTCAATCCTCCTCTTTTTGCTGAGCTAGCATCCGTGCCCATCTTCCTCTATTTTATATGTGGGATGCCTGCCACACCATGGCTTGATAAGTGGTGCATAGGTCTGCGCTGGGGATTGGAACCTGCCAACCCCAGGCCACCAAAGTAGAGCCCATGAACTTAACCACAATGCCACCGGGCTGGCCCCTAGATCTTCATTTTTAATCTAAATGGCTTTTCAGAAACTACTAGGGAGTGATTTAACCAAAACCTACCAAGACTTTTAAGCCACAAGCAAGTATATGGCAAAATTAGATATGAGAGGTCTTCCTAAAGTCTCAAATACTATCCCTTTTTTTTTTATTTTTGTGAAGGAAACCCAACTGGCTTTTCCAATTTTTCACTCCATTGGCAATCTTTCCAATCTTGGACAGAATTTCACAGCCTTTCAAATTTGTACACAGTGGCTGCCAGAAACTTATAACCATTGTTGTTCAAAAATGAAAGAGTGTAGATTGGATTTATCTTTGATTTCCAGCATCCTCACTTTTTAACTCTTTCCTCTTCAGTGGGGGCCAATGTTTTATGACATTTCTTTCCACCGTTATCAACTGAAATCAGTAAAAAATCTGAAACCTCTTTTCTCAGATCATAGTATATTAATCCTCCCAAAAAACATGTATATTTTAACAAAGATCAAAGTCATAAGCTTAAGTGCTTAAAATAAAATTGTGAACATCAGTGGATGTACAGTTGGGAAAAGTGCCTATCTATTAGAAAGAGCAACCCACTTTTTTCTAATGAATATTTCAGAAAGCCTTGTGCACCAAATCCTTTTTCTCAATGACCTTTTACTCTTCTTCTAAGATGAAGTTTAAAGTTAATTTTGAGTGAAATTAACATTTTATAGGATATCTTGCAATATTCAAAATTGAAGTTGTACCAAGTCAGGAGGAAATAGCCTATGGAAGCATTGTCCTATTCAGTTTCTCAGAGAACTTTTTCTGTTGCCCACTTATGTTCAAAGCATATCTAAATTTGTTTTATTTATTTACCTTGTTTGCACATTAGTTAGCCTGACAAAAGTTGAGATGTAAGCGATAATTTTAGACATAATGTTACCGCACAAAATTGGGATTCGCTTTCCCAATGCACAAAAACAAGCCGATTAGTTATGACATCAGCCTTTGGGTAAAGAGATCAGCTTTATTCCGTGAGGTCAATCTGCAGGGAGAACAGGGGGCTTGTGCCCTCAGATTTGTCTCCCCAATTCAGGATTTGGGGTGAAATTTAAGAAGTTAGGGAGAACAGGCTGGTACATGGAAATGCTAGTGAGACAGGTTTCGATTGGTGGGCTTCTAACATTTATGATGTTCTAAACTTTTATGATAGGGTTCTAAACATTACTGAGGAGATGGAGAAGGAATCTTAACACTGCATCTTCCTGAATGAGGGACTCCTCATTTGTCATAAGAGTCCGACTTTCAAGTTCCAGGCATGTCCCGGTCCTTGGGTTCCATGGGAAGGAGGATCTTTGGCTCTGCATTCATTTCAGGTCAAGATTTCTCCTTTTGTGCATCCCCTGGCTAAATGACTTTGCAGGTTTTCTGAAAGGCAATTCTTTATCACTCTGTTGATAAGACACGGTATCAGTTGAACTGGTCCTGGAGGGCCCATGGTTACAATACCATTTGGGATAAATATATATCCCTATTTTAGCCCTTGGGAATTATTATTAATCAAAGCAATAATCAAGGATATTTAGAAAATGTTATTTTTTAAATAACTATCAAGCTAACAGAATTGATGATTCATAAGATGATCCAATATACTGGACTATTGATGGATACTGATATGGATAGCCGACATTTGAAATTCCAAAGCAGGTCTGGGTGTACAAAACTAAATAATGGAAAGAAATATCATATATATTATGGCTACTTGGCCCTTACAGAACAGTTTTCCAAAATTAAGCAATGGATAATATCACGAAAAAGTGAACTTTTTACACAGCTAAAACAGATGTCATAAATTCCATTCACTTTATCCTGTAACATATGTTAATATTTTGCTGTAAAGTGGCAGAAAACCTGATTCAAATCACATTTATTAATAATCAAGGCGATGAGTAAACATCTACAACTAGGGAAGATTTTAGCTCTGGTTCTATTTCCTTGAAGTTTCCCAGGATCTGCCATACTCCGCCATACTTCATCAAGTTTCCATATTTACTGGCTACCAAATGACAATTGGAAAAAAAGAGCCTCCTCGCTGGTTTTCTCTTAAGGAGGGAACTTCTTTCCCAAATGCTCTCAGCAAGCCAAGTCTTGCATATCAATGCCTCAAATGAATCAGAAATGAGTAACAAAAGAAGACTATGAATTTTTTTTAGTAAATGAACAAAGACTACTACTTTTTGAAGTAACCATGAGGGCCTACATTATTAAAATATTTTATTATTATAACAAAGAACTACAGACATGAAAAAGTGTTAAATTCTATCAAACGTACTCGGTTTAAGAGGACAGAGCAGTATGAGTTAAGCTTTAGAAATATTTCCTCCAAAATGACTAAAAAAGAACTTGAAGTTTAAAGAGAAACCTTTGAATATTTGGAAATATATGTTTATGGAGGCGATGCAATATTTTAATTTTTGATGATGGCAGATAGATAATGTAATGGAGAATTAAATAAACGAAAATTTTACATACATCCTCCAAAATCAATTGCCATGGATAATCTCGAATCACTGTTGGTTTTAATCACATTAGCAAAATGGATAATTAAGAAAATTCACAAATGAGATCAAGATGGAGGCTTTTTAATTAAGAAATAGCAGACAGAGAACTAAGGAAAGTACAAGTCAAAAAATATCTTTTTTGTAGAAAAAATAAAAATTAATGAAAATCAAGGAAACTGACAGCTGTACAGAGCGAGTGCTTCAGGCTGAGAGAAAAGGTCGATGTGTTATTGTGGTTTCTGCCTTGTTTCTGTATAGGGAAAAATCCAATCCTTCCTCTTGTGTGTCTCCTTTGCTCTCACATTACTACCATACTCATAACACTTCTGACAATAGATGTATGGAGTTTTCCCCACAACAAGCAATTCTCTGTGACACCAGCTGGGTATCCCACAATTTAACTCCATTCTGACACTATCTACCTGGAGATCCTGTCAGATCTCACAGGTTAAGGGCTCAGTTTCATGAGACTGCTCCCCCTTCGGCTGCCAATCGCAAGTAGTAAGTCCCCAGGTTACTCCCATCTTCTGCCTGATTTGGCTACTCATCAGAGATTCCCATGACCCCCACCTCGGATTTGATTGTTTGCTAGAACAGCTCACGGAACTCAGGGAAACACTGTCATTTATCAGTTTATGAAAGGGTATGGTAACGCAGTTGGGGTGTGTCACTCTCCCGGTATGTGGATGTGTTCGCCCACCTGGAAGCTCCCTAAATCCTGTAGTTTAGGACTTTTATGGAGGCTTCATCGTGTAGGCATGACAATCATTGATTCCATTGCCAGCCTCTCTCTCCTCTCTGGAGATTGGGGAATAGGGCTAACAATTCCAAACTTCTAATCATAGTTTGGTCTTTCTGGTGACCACTCCCATCCAGGAGCCGCCCAGGAGCTCACCTGGAGTTGTCTCATTAGAACAAAGGATGCTCTTATTGCTCTTATCACTTAGGAATTTACAAAGGTTTTAGGAGCCCTGCACCAGGAACTGGGGGAAAAGACCACTATGTATTTATTTCTTATTATTTTACAGATTTCTTTAGTTTTATATTTCTCCAAAATTGGCAAAAATAACGTTTGTCTAAAAGAAAGAGAGTGAGAACTAAACCTGACCAAATTAGGTCTTTGCAGGAAAGGGACTGTTTATAAATCCAAGATGAGGGAAAAGAGAGGGTTTGCCTGAGAGCGATACACATGGAGGCAGAGGGTGGTGAAGCGTACACTAACTGCTGCTTCTAGAGAAGACACTATGGTTGCTATTTATTGAGCCCTAAATAGGTGTCTGGAACTGTGCTAAATGATTTAAAATGCATTATCTGTTTTAGCCCTCATGTTAGCCAGTGGTTATTCCTATTTTACTGAAGATAAATCTAAAGCTCAGAGAAGGTAAATGACTTTACCAATTTTGCAAAACTAGCAAGCAATGAAATCAGGACTGCAGCCAAGGTCTACCTTACTCCAGGGCCTGCTCTCACCTCTCTCATTGCGCTGCAAAGCCATTGGCAGGAAGCGGTCTTATGATGAATACTCACTTTCTCAGCCTTGTCTATGAAGGCTGAAGTAGATCATCTGAAACATGGAAGAATTTCAAATATTATCATCAGGAGCATCCTTAAAGTCCCAATCTTAGAGAAATTTGAGTTATGATGGCAGAGAAGTGCCATAGGTAGAAAGTCCTGAACAATGTCAGTCTTTGGGAAGAATTCTTTCCTGGGAAAAGAATTGGTCATCCAAAAGATAGAAATCTAAAGAAACTCCCATGCAGAGGCCTCGCCTCTTGTATCTCCAGAAAGAAGTCTCTTGAGATAATCTTCTCCTGCCTATACACGCAGCCTATACACAGGCCGGTCACAGCCCTACCTTGCAGAGACTGTCTGCAGGACTTAGTCCCATCTTAGTTAGCTCTGGATATCATAACAAAATAGTATAGACTAGGTGGCTTAAACAACAGAAACCTATTTCTCACAGTTCTGGAGGCTAAGTCCAAGCTCGTGGCACCAGCAAGGTAGTTTTCATTCTGATGTCTCTTCTCTTGGCTTGTAGGCAGCCGCCTTCTCACTGTGTGCTCACATGACCTCTTATTTGTGTACACGCAGAGAGAGAATTCTCTGTATTCTTCTTCTTATAAAGCCACCAGTCCCATCAGATTAGGGCCCTACCCATATGACCTCATTTAACCTTAATTACCTCCTACTGGCCCTATCTACAAATACAGTCACATCGGAGGTTAGGGTTTCATTATATGAATTTGGGGGAGGGGGGACACAATTCAGTCCATAGCAGTTGCAAAATTTATTTATACAGGCACACTGATTTTATTAATATGATCCTATGAGAAGCTGAACCGCCATGCAGGTAAGATCTTACAAAGGAATCTTATATAAAAAATGGATATTGTTAATTAAAATGAAAGTTTATATTCTGTAAAAAAAGGTAACATCTAAGTAAGATGGTTACTTGAGCAGAGATGTCTAAAGCCCCCATTTGATTATTACAATTGAGAGGATCAAGGAGAGAAAGAAAGTAAAAATAAATGGGGACATTTGCTCCTCAAAACATGGAGGAATTCTAGCATAGTGCAAGCGAGGACAAAATAAAGAAAAACAAGGAGAATTCTCAACACCACATTAAAAAAAGAAGAATGTGTCAAGGAAATACAAAGAGGAGATATTAGCAAAAGTCACGGCTACCTTCTACAAGAGGGAAGGCCAAAGAATGAGGATGGTCCATAGGACAAATGAGGTCACGGCAGTATAACATGTAGATTTCTTTGCTTTGTTGTGTAATAACACTATTCAGAAGTAACTGTGCTGGAGGGTCAGCTCATTACTGTAATCAGGTCAAGCCAAATCGCAAGAAGACTATTCACCTTACTGAGGAATGACTCCCTTCCCACGTGGCAGCAGTAGCACCAGGAGGGAGTCTGGACACAGCCACAAAGCATCCCTGGAGTAAAGCCCATGTCAAAATAAAGAGGATTGCACTCATATCTTATTGCTACTGTAACAAACTGCCTCAAACTTGGTGGCTTGAAACAACACAAATTTACCATTTTACAGTTCTGTGGGTTAAATGTCTGCCACAGATCTCAATGGGCTAAAACAAGGGTGTTGGAAAAGCCACATCCCCTTGTCAAGGCTCTGGGGGAGATTTTGTCCCCTTGACTTTCCCAGCTTCTAGAATAGACCTGCATTTCTTAGCTCCTGGCCCCCTTCCTCCATGTTTAATGCCAGCAATAGGCCAACCCAGATAACCTCCCTATTTTAAGTCAGCTGATTAGCAGCCTTAATTCCATCTGCGATCTAATTCCCCTTTGCCAGGTAACCAGAATCTAACATGTTCACAGGTTCCAGGGACGAGGATGTGAACGTCGTTGGGGGGATGTTGTTCTGCCTACTACAGGGGTTAAATTCAATTAGGGAATTTACAAAAATTTAAACCTTCATATTGTGACTTTCCTTAGCCGCAGGCCCATACTCATTCCTCTGAATGAATGAAGTTAAATGCCATCTGATCCTGCTTACAACTGAAGAGAAGAAATCTAGCTGCACCCAGGTGGAAAATAAAGGGATTCCAGGAAAATTACCCACATTATATCGAAGAAAAACCAAACCCAGACAGGTGAGAAGTAGACAAAAATCAACATGAAGGCCTCTGGAAATAATTTTTTAAAATGCGTTATTAATATAGTGCTCAAAAGGATAAGGAAATAAGGAAAACAAGGAAGGCGAGAGAAGATTTACTACAGAAAACAAAAGTACATTTTAAACAGGATTTACTTTTGCCTTTGTTCTCAATAAGATTTAAAATATAAAATAAGAGATGACAGATGAACAAAGCAAAGTGAGATGAAAGGGAGCTTGATGTAATGTAGGCAGGAAGGAAAAAGGTAAGATGGTTGAGATAGAAAATGTTTTAAGTAAGTTAAAAATGACACCACAATATTATAAAAAGTACTAGCAACAGTATTGACAAGTGTATCTGCAATTCAGAAGAAGACTCAGAAGTTGCCCCAAAATGCAGATGAATTGCACAAATAACCCATTTTAGGATCTAATGAAAAGCATAAACCTCTTCCCAGGAAAGACCACAGCACTTACAATTTCGCATAAAATTTCAAAGTTCACGGATTCACAAAAAAGAAGACAATTTCATTGACGGACCTCAGGTGAAGAATCTCTGTTCTAATGGAAGACAATAAGCTACAATTCAGGCCCAGAATTAAACACAGTCTTCTTATACTAAAAATAAATTATGAAACAACCAGTAGAAATATCCAGATATATCTACATAAAACTTTTGAATTTTGCTGTTAAAGAAGGAATGTTATAAGCATCCAGGCAACAACAACAACAACAACAACAAACTCCAAAAGAGCGAGAACTGCAAAGCTGCAGTGCTGTCCTCAAACCAGGGGTGCAGGGAGCACCCAAAGATGCCTGTACTTGTGTGTACGGCTCTGTTCAGAGCCTAAGTTTAAAATCGGAGGAGGAAGATTTCTTCCTGAGTTTAGGGAAGCATAGTAACTGTTTTATTTAAGAGCTACTCTATTCATTTACGGTTAAGCATCTTTCCCCCAAGACAGACCTCTCTTTTATGTGTCCCCTGGTTAACTACCCTGAAGTCGTCTGAAACACAAAGGAAGCTGTCTTTCTCTCTTTATCCCTCTATACTTTAGAATGATTTTCTGGTAGATGCTAGCTCTGATACTAGTGCAGACAGCAAAGAGGGAGGATACACAACTCAGTAATTGACGTCTCTGGAGCTAAGCAGGGTCTGATTCTAGAGGAAGCAGGAGGTGAAGCTTAGAGTAGTGGATAACTGTTGACTTCGTCCATCTAGCAACTCTTATTATTCTTTTTTTCTTTTTTGAAGACCAACCTCCATCCATCTTGTCTCATATTGTTCCTATCACACTTTCTCCACCCTAGCCTCGGAATTGACATGGTGCCTCCACTGAGCCAACATAGACATCATAGTGTCCCAACACACAGGGGAAATGATTGGTTCAAGGGTGATCACATGACCCAGGAAGGGTAATCTGAGTCCTGTGGCTCTTGAATATATTAGAGACGGAAGTTTGTTTTCCTCTGGCAATGCTAAAGTGAATAGCATGCATCTTGCTCTAATAGGGACTAAACACTGTGTTATTTGGAAAGTGTATGCAAATATATCCAGGGAAATGCAAGGGAAGCCAGTCACAGCTGGGCATGCTAGTCACGTGGGCCAATTCTGTCTTTTTCTTATGTTATTTTAAGTCTTGTTCCTGTCACTTACAATTAGTAAGTCTTGCCTTATAGACCTGGCTAGATTTTTCTCCATTAGGTTTAATTCATTGTATAGTTAATAGGAATTACCCTCAAATTCTGACATTAGTTTGGTTGTTGGTTTGAATTTTCCTTTTGCTATAATAATTGATTGTATTTATTCTCTTCTTTCGCTCTCTAGTTATTCTAGGAGGAGACTAGGAGAAGTTGAAAGGGAGAGTGCTGGCCTGATGACATTTTGATATGGAAGTTCTGTATTTCCTGTAACATTTTATGTATCTTTATAGGCATCTGGTGATCTCTGTCATGGGGTGAATAGAAGAGAGTGTTGATTTGGGCAAGGATTACCAATTGATGCTAAAGCCATTATTGAAAGGTTATTCAGGAATAGGCCACCTGCATAATGCCAGCATTTTGTCTCACAGATTACTTACTAATTACAAAGTGGGTAACTTTCTTATGCAATGCAGAGATCCAGTGGCCACTGCTTTAACAAATGGTAACACTTTGCATCATTAACAGCAAGAAAAACTGAAGTTGTGTGCCTACTGATGCGATGCAATATAAAATGCGCATCACCTATGAAATATTTCTGGCTGAAATATTTAACTTGAATATAAGCAAGCTTTCACATTTAAGTTAGACTTCACAGAGAAAATATAATCAGATAAATCCAGAATGTGGAACATTCTCCCAGGACACTGGCCTGGACTCATCAAAAGGTCAACATCATTTTTTTAAAAAGTGGAAAAATCTAAAAGAGATGTAAAAATGAAATGAAATGCTAAAACTTTAATTAACACTGGTTTCAAAAAAGAGTTATAAAAATATTCTAGCAACAAATGTGAACTAGATACTAGATGATATTAGAGGAATTTAGTAAAAATCAAAAATTTATTCTGAGTATAGAAAAGGAGAGGTCACTTACAGATAGGACATCAATAAAGCCTGATTGTGAAAGGTAAAATTTGGCGTTAATCTTAAATACTGAGCAGGATTTTGACAAATATTTTTTTAAAAATAAAAGAATTATTTCAAATTGAGGAGGAGACTGAGTGAAGATTGAGATGAGGAAAAATCAACGTGCATTCTGCAGTCTAGTCTATCTAGTATCAAATGAGGTAAAATGAAGTTTTTAAGCCTAAAAAAGATTCATAGAACCATTATTAGAGATGGAAGTGGTGACAGAGACCACTTAGTCCAATACACTCATTTTATTGATGTTAAAACTGAGGTACATAAAAGCATTGTTCACAATAGCAAAAGGTAGAAACAACTTAAACGTCCATCAGTGGATGGATGGATAAACAACTTGTGGTACATATATACACTGGAATATTGTTCAGCCACAAAAAGGAATAAAGTACAGAGACATACTACAACATGAATGAACCTTGAAACATTATGCCAAGTGAAAGAAACCAGACACAAAAGATCACATATTGCTTGATTCCATTTATATGAAATACCCAGAAGAAGTAAATACACAGAAACAGAGAGCAAATTGGTACTTGTAAGGGGTGAAAGAGAGGAAGGAATGGGAAGTAGCTGCCTAATGGGTATGGGATATTATTTTGGGGTGATCCAAATGTTCTGGAACTAGATAGACGTGTCGGGTACACAACATTGTGAATGTAGTAAATGCTGCTGAATTGCTCACATTAAAATGGTTAATTTTAGGTTATGTGAATTATACCTCAATTAAAGAAAAAAAAACTAAGGTGCACTGACGTGTCTGAGGAAGGGGGCTAGTTATTCACAGATTGTGAAGATAACCTGGATGACCTGGCTCCCATTACATCCTGCGGTCAAGCCTTGATTCCCTGGCTAGGCAGTTTAGACTTGATCCGGTAGGAAATATGATGCCAATTGATATTTTTAAGCTAGTGAGAGACATTTTATGATTGTTTATATGACCTTGCTTTACTACTTACTATTTGTTAACTTCCTGGACACTCAGGGTGCTCATCCATAATCAAGAAGCAGCCTATACTCCTGTTATTGAGAGGAACAAACAAATAATTCACACACATTCCGAGGACAATGTCTGACACTTGGCAGACATTTTCTTCTTTCTGGAATGTTACAAGGCACAAAGTTCCCACCATAAAATTCCATGCTATTTTTCAGTTATTTCATACAGATAAACCTTCTCTTCCCAACAAAGTAGTAGTAACATCTTAAGAACAAGGACCATGGCTCACTGTTCTTTAATCTTTTGCAAACTTACAATCAGTGATAAGCATGAGACGAGTAGTTACTGATCACTTCTTGCCTAACTTCTATCCTTGGTATTTTCAATAGTCAATTTTATTCTAACTGACTTTATTCCTATCTTATAAGACAACTTACCTTGATTTTCCAGCTTATTTGTGAGCTTTCTCCACATCTATTATTTCACAAAGAAAAGGGGAGGGAAATGAAAATGTGAGCAATAATGTAAAGATTTATGTTCATCTTATTACTTTTCAACACCATTTTCTATTTCTTTTCTTTTCTCACAGCCTTTTTAATTATAAGTCACTGAACAGTGTTTCCCAATTCTTTGCATTCTCTCAACTTCTGACTGGCTAATTCTAGGTGAGCTTCTGGCATATGCATTCTTGATTCCCTTCCAGTTTGCCCTTCCTTCCACCCCTCCCTCTCCTCAGATCTAAGCAGAGAGTGGGTGTATCCTGAGAGCCAAATCCTTGTACTCCAAGTGATCAAAGGTTACAAGCCATGTCCTCACAGGAATGTCTTCTTTCCCTATTTTGCTGCAGCTTTTTAACCCCCCAACCAGCCTTCTTAGGAAAAGAGTTCAATTCAATTTAACAAATGTATTATCAATTTAAATATAAACCTATCTTCTAGAAGTCCAGAAAGATAGACTTTTCACTCAAGAATCAGACAATCTAAGAGAAGATATTATGACATAAATAACTCTAAACCACTATTATAGGGACTAAAATAGAGGTACATATGGGTTAACCCAAAGGAGGGAATAATTAAGTCTGCTCATCATGATGAAGCAATGAAGGTGATGAGGGACTGGCCATGCTTAAGAAAATAAGTTGGAAAACAGAGTCCAAGGCTGTGTGGACCATGGTGAGGCTGGAATGCAAAGAGGGAGTGCAAGAAGGAGCAATGGATCAAAGTGAAGGGAATGAGTGTGGATGGGGAGGTGAAATGGCACAGGTTGGAAGGTAGTGGGACTGTGATTTCTGAGTAATACCTGCCTCTTAGGGTGACCGCGAGGATTAATGTGAAAACAGTGTTATCTCAAGGTCTAGCACTTGGTAAGCAAGCAATAAAATTTAGGTAGATCCAGGATACTCACAGGAATTTAATTATCTGTCCTAATGTGCACTTTGAAAACCTAGAGCATTCAAATATTGGCATTCTATCACCATTTTTAGCTAGTTATATTAAAATTACTTTTCCTTTAATAACAATGATGTACCTATAAACAAGACAGATATTTCTTAATATTTACCTACTTATATGTGTCCCCTAATTAATATGTAGAACTTTGTCTTTTTCTCATATTGTAAACTATAAATATATACAATATAGATACTGTATACAAATATATTATATTATTAGATATATTACGTATATTATATTTGTAATTATTTTTGTATTATATTTATAAATAATTATATATCGGTAATATTACAAATATTACCTATATTATAATATATGTAATATGTATATGATATATAATATGTATACTGTATAATATGTAATATGATACATTATATATAGTATATGATATATATTGCAGTAGGATGCTATACAAATAAGATATCCCACTATTCTTCTGCAACTTGTTTAAAAATTCAACATTGTGTTTTTAAAATTTATTCTTGTTGATATATGTGCAATGATTCATTCATTTTTACTACTGTTTACTATTCCATGATAGGAATATAGCACAAGGGGCTTCCACTATAGTGTTAATGTTTTACTTTGCAAACCGGGTGTATGTGTGCACAGGTGTTATCTGTATTATTCATTATACCTCTTTGGAAGTGGTAAATATTTCCTAATAAAGCTAAAAGAAAAAGAAACAGGTTATCCAATGTCTGATTTCATTCAGTCCTCCATACAGACAAAATCATATACTACACAACCTTGTGGGTCATCTCAGACTTCTCTGGTTTTTCTTGGGAGATGTTCTTTTAACACACTGCCATATGCTCCTGACATCCTTGGAGATGAGATGCTGTAGAGCTTAATCTCAGATAGCAGAGGCAGGAAAGAGAGTCGAGGATGCAAAGTAATCAGAACTGAAAATAAAGCAGATATCAAAAAAGCCTACATTGAATCAGACATAAAACTGAATAATTTTTTTAACGGGTCAGATTCTACATTTCCTTCTTTTTAAATTTAGGCAAACTTTAGTTTGATATATGTTTGTCCCTCTCCAAAATATTTAATTTTGTTAAATTGACATTTATTGCAGATTTCTTAAAAGATATATAAAGAAAAAATACATGCAGTAATATAATACTGAAATTTAAATGATGTTCATAAGATTACAAAAAGCCACTTGTGTATAGAAAGGCTCTTTATAAGATTAAATTCACCATATCCAATAAATGTATTTTTGGTCTCTCAAGCCTTTAATAACAGGAGACAGGGAAAGAAATAGGCCAGGAATGATAAAGACGAGTGAGAGGGGGTTTAACAACGCTCCCACTGGATCTGGATTTGTCTCGCTGATGTATCTGTTTATCTCTTGTTGAGGATATAATACGGTGCATGTGATTTCAGTCATTACTTGTCTGATTATCATTTTGCTTTGCTTTACTTCCTCAATTTGCTCCCAAATTAAGCATTTGTTGTCTTAATTTCATTTACATGGCGATCTGTATCTTTCTGAATGATTCCTGATTCTGACGTTTGCTTTCACCTGTCTTCACTCCTAGTGGCGTGCCAGAGACCTCCACCTACCAAGAGGGACAGTTCTCCCGCCAGCCCTAGATGTCCAGCCAAAATTAATTTCAAAGAACAGAAAAGGAATAATCCTTCTCTTTGGATTTCATCTTAATAGAATTTCATATCAGAGGCACATCTTGGTGTGATGAAATTTTCTGTAAAGCCTTACACTCCACATTTTCAAAATGCTCCTCTGGGAATGTTTTATTGGTATTGAACTGCACCCACAAATTTAATGGCTGTCTCTGTGTGTCTGCATGTGCATCTGTGTTTGTGTGAGTGTATAAAAGCTAAATGTTTATGTTTATGTTTATGCTTTTCCCAGTATATCATAGAATGAACTCCAAACATTTATAAGACATTTATTTGAGTGGTTATAAGAAACAATCTCTTCCTTTCCTGCAGTGGTGATTGAGTGTGTTCCGCGGAGCACTAACAATTCCCCAGCTTATCTGCAGCCTTGTTTATGTTCCAGGCTAATGTACATGGCAATGCAGATGTCTTTTCTTTGTAGGATTTAATAGTTTACTCATAATATTTAATCAAAACTAGACACTACCTCAATGGGATTTCATCACACACTGTGCTGGTCTTCCCACTAACTTTGACAAGAATTTTTTTAATAGCAGGAGGAAATAGATGCAGTAGACAAAATTTGAGAAACACCATTCTAAATCATGGGGTTTTGTCCAAAATTACAAGTCAAGAAATGATAAACACACAAAGATCGGGAGCCTGATTTTTGCCAATTCCCACCAAAAAGTCTTAAAATAATGCCTACCCTTTCACCTAGCATTTCCACTCCTAGAAATTTATTCTGAGAATATAATCCCAGATATACAGAAATATAACCATAGTGATGTTCATCATGGTCCTTTTCATAGAAGTGAAGGATTTGAAAAAACTACTGTCCAACACAACGGCCTTGGTTAAATGAGAGTGTCCCTACAACTGGATAATATACAGCCCAAAACGGTGTGGTTGCAGAAAAATAATTAATGGTTAAATGGAAATGGATAGACTGCTAATTTTCAATATCCATGATCCCTTGTTCTCCTGTAATAAAACCTTGACTTTATTTGGGATGGCAAAAACGTCAGCTAAAAATTAAGAAGGCTGACCAATGATATGTATGTGAATGTTGTTTGATGAGCTCCCAGGAGAGCTTTTTGGAAAACACTGAAGCTCCTTTGGCCTCCTTGCTTTTCCTCTGATTCAGACTTTATGGCTGAGTTTCAGCAGCTCTCTTGTGACCTAGAGAATGGAGGCCACCTGTAAAAAATGGTGAAGCAAAAAGGTACATGAAGTCTGAATTCCTGATGGTCCATGGAGCCATCAATCATTCCAGACATGAATTATCCACCTCTGAAAATCTTCCTGTGAAAGTAAACACTGCCTAATTTTTTTAAGTAACTATTAAGATGTCACTGGTAATATCAATTGAATGAAATTTTAAGTTGATATAATAGACTACCTCAAAAACTAATACATAATTCAATTTTATTTTAAAAAAGAATGTATAGATGTGCATATACGCATAAACATATATATAAATGCATAGACTAAAAATATGGTAGGATTTGTGGCAAAATGTTGATAACGGTTAAAAAGATTACAGGTTATTTTTTATTTTCTAACTTTTGTTTATCAGAAAACATACTAAAATGGAAAGTTTATATAATATATAATTTTAAATTCACCAATAAAGAGTGAACCTGCAAAACCCTAGACACTCCACCCTTGGCCCCAGTAAAGGCAGAACCCCAGGTCTGTGTGCTCTCTCTCTCTACCCACAACCTCGCTGTCTGGCCCTGGATGCTCTGTGTATCCTCCAGGACCTGTGATCACTAAACCTTGTTTTTTCAAAGTTTCCTGACAGTTGTTGCTGAGGAGCATCTTGCAATCATGATAAGAACCACAAGGGCCAGTCTAGCCACAACATTGGCTCCAGTTGAGGAAATATCTATGGGGGCTCTCCACAAGTAGTATAGGTCCAGGTGCATGCCTCCAGGCATTTCTAGCAGGAATCATCACTATCTATAGGCTGAGACTAACACAAAACATAATTACAAAACAGCCAGAAATCAATTAATAACCTGGCAATAGTAAGTCCATACCTATCAATAATTACTGTAAATGTAAATGGACAAAATTCTCCAATCAAAAGACATAGAGTGGCTGAATGGATCAAAAACAATACCCAACTATGTGCTGCCTAAAAGAGGCTCACTTCAGCTTTAAGGATACACACAGACTAAAAGTGAGGAGATGGAAAAAGATATTCCATGTAAATGGAATCCAAGGAAATCAGAGATAGCTATATAGACTTTAAGCTAAAGACTATAACAAGAGACAAACAAGGTCATTATATAATGATAAAGGGGCCAGTTCCTCAAGAGGATATAACATTTGTAAACGTGTATGCACTGAACATTGGAACCCCTACATGTATAAAGGAAATATGAACAGATCTGAAGGGAGAAATAAACAGAGCACACTTGGGACACTCTCCAAGATAGATCACATGTTAGGTCACAAAACAAATCTTAGCAAATTTAGGAAGAGTGTATCATAACAAGCAAATGTCATCATTAAGGACATGGTATATATTTCTTATTAAATCTACTGAAAAATGAATTGAATTATTATTAAATTGTATTTGAGAAAAGCAAAGTTTGATGTCTACTATCCTCCTTATATGTAAATAAATTACAGAAATTCAAAATTTAAATAAAATTATAACAATTTAAAAATATAAGTAAATGTTTTTCTGTGGAATGGAGGAAGTCATTCTATGCATGACACCAGCAGAAATCACAAATGAAAAGATCAATATGTTTCTCCATGAAAATTATGTAAGTGATATTCATTTGTGTATAAACAAATTAAAATACAGATAAGGGGGAAAAGAGTGCAACACATATGAAGCTTTAAAAGCTTAAAACTCGAGGCTAGCCCCATAGCTAAGTGGTTAAATTCATATGCTCTGCTTCAGTGGCCCAGGGTTTGCCGGTTCAGATCCAGGGTGCAGACCTACGCACGGCTCATCAAGCCATGCTGAGGCGGAAACCCATATACAACATAGAGGAAGATTGGCACAGATGTTAGCTCAGCAACAATCTTCCTCACCAAAATAGCAAACTTAAAAAAAATAAAAGCTTAAAACTCAATACATAAAAGAAATTAAAATTGAGGAGTGACATCAGTAAGATGGCAGAATAGGAAACTCCAGACCCTCTTCCCTCCATTGAGACATCAATTCAATAGCAATAAATGGACCAATTCCCTTTCTGAGGATTCTAGAAACCAGTTGAGGCTTTTGCACCTGATGCAAGCATGAAACCAGCTCCATTAGAACGGGTAGGAAAACTCATGACACTTCTACAACTCAACAACAAAAAACAATCTAACTAAAAAATGGGCAGAGGACTTGAATCAACAGTTCTTCAAAGAAGAAATGGGTATGTGAAAATATACTCAATGTCATTAACCATTAGGGAAATGCAAATCAAAACCACAATGAGATATCACCTCACATCTGTTAGAAGTGCCATTATTAAACAGAAAGAAAGAAAGAAAAGAACGAATGTTGGCAAGGATGTGGAGAAATTGGAATCCTTGTGTACTATTAATGGGAACATAAAGTGCAGCTGCTATGAAAAGCAGTGTGGAGTATCCTCAAAAAAATTAAAAATAGAACTACCATATAATCTAGTAACCTCACTTCTGGATATTTATACAAAAGAATTAAAAACAGAATCTCAAAGAGATATTTGCAACTCCATGTTTGTTGTACCATTATTCACAATAGCCAAGAGGTGGAAACAACTTAAATATCCATCTATGGACAAATGGATAAAGAAAACATGGCATCACATACAATGGAATATTATTCAACCTTGAAAAGGAAGGAAATCCTGTAATCTGTGACAACGTGGATGAAACTTGGAGACATTATGCAAAGTGAAAGAAGCCAGTCACAGAAAGACAGATAGTGCATGATTCCACTTATATGAGATCTCTAAAATAGTCAAACTCATAGAACTAAAAAGCTGAATGGTGGTTACCAGGGGCTGGGGGAGGGGGAAATGGGGAGTTGCTGTGCAATGAGTACAGAGTTTCAGTCATGCAAGATGAAAAAGTTCTAGAGATCTGTTGTACCACATTGTGCATATAATTAATAATACTGTACTGTAAAATTAAAATTTTGTTATTTGGCTATATTCCATGTTAAGTATTTTTCCACAATTAAAAAAAAAAGAAATTAAATGTTATTTAAAAATGGGTAAAGTTATGAATAGATAAGAATAACTAGAGAGCAGAAAATAAATGGAAGAAAAATGTTCAGCTTCAGTATTAATCAGAGAAATCTATATTAAACAATAGAAATATACCTCACATCTCAAGGATGAAAATTAAGAAGAAAAATAGTTGAAGTTAAGGAGGACAGAGGGGACTGGACATTCTCCAACAATGGGGATGGGAATTTAAACTAGCACAGACTTTCTAGGTGACAATTTAGCTTGATGTATCAAAAAACCATGATAGCATATGAATCTTTTAACGCAGAAAGCCAAATTTTACTTCTTATACTATCCTAAAGAAATACTTTAGAGCATCATTTCCGGCATTTTGCCATAAAGTTAAAATATTTAAGTTTAAACTTTAAAATAATTTGATTATAACAAAAATTGGAATCCACCTAAAATACAGCAGCAAGTATTTACTTAATTGTGGTGCATCCATACAATAGGATAAAATGTGATGCTTTTAAATGGTTATATAAAAATCATTTAAAGAAAATAGAAAACTAATGAATTGTAAAGCAGTATGTAGTATTGCAATCCCATTTGGAATTTGATAACTATTCAAAAATTAACTATGGTTATTCTGAATGATGAGATTACAGAGAATTTTAACTTTCCTTTGGTTTGTCTGGTCTCCAAAATTTTATCATTAAAATGTGTTACCTTGACAACAATTTTAAAATAAAATTACATAACAGGGGAAAAATATTAAGTGAGAAGCAGAGCTTGTATCTCATCTCTCCACTTTTAACCTCTAATTTAGTTTATGGGAGTTAATAGTGTAATTTTTCCAGTTGGCATTAATGAATTTGCACTAAAAGTTATTGCGATTATTTTCCTTCAATTTTGATGGATGTCACCTTTTATCCCCAGTAATAAAAACAACAAGCAGTCAACGGTTATGTTTCCAAGCTGCTTGTATAATATCCAGAAATATATGTATCCATTTTACTTTGAAAAATTTTTCATTGCTCCTTGTAGTCCTCAGGTATAAATCAGTGCCTTTCTCAAGTGGAACACAAAGGAAAAGAGAGTGCCTTGATAGATGCTATTTTACCCAGCAACGTATTTGATTTTAGTTCTCATCTTTGCTACATTTCATTGCAAACTGTGTGCGTATTTTTTTCATTCTGTCATTACAGAGACATATAAGTTACTTTCACCTTCCATAATTTTGCTAGCATTTTAATTACCCATTGCCATCTGCCTACAAGTTCAGAACTGGTTTAAGACTAGAATGTAATAAAGAGGAGCTAAGTGTGATGCATATCTCCCCAATACCTTTCTTCTCACTTTTGACAAATCTATGGAGTTCTTCAGATATTGCAGTTTGCTTACTTTTGACTGATTTACACACATGAAACCATGCCATGCGTATTGCTTCTCATCCTCTAAAGAAATCTTACATTTGAAAGGGAGATTATGTTGCAAACTTCCTCTTAAAGTGATGCAAAGCTGAGTACTCCAAGCTGCATCTCAATGCCTTGAAGATAATGAATTCTCATTTTATTCATCAATTCAAATGATATGATATAGGATCTTAGCAGGGTGCAGTCTTTCTAACACTATCAAGCTATGTTCATCAAATGATGTGGAAAAACATATTGCAGACAGCCTGGTGAAATTGCAGGAGTTGGGGAAGGGGTAGCTATTGACATAGAGAAAAGAAAGGATCTCAGAGGTCAAGCAACATTTTCAAAATACAGATTACATATCCATGTCTTTGCTTCTCATTCATTATTTTCCTTGCTCCCATTCCTCCAAGTAAACTATGCTAACTAAGGTCCTCTAACCCGTAAATCTCATAATAACTTGCCCAGGGAAATGTTGATCTTTCTCGGAACCTGCCAAATTAGAGCTTGTTTGCAATGATTAGTGGTTCCCTCCATAAACTCTGGAGGGAAGGAATTGGAGAGTGAAGGGAATGTCTTTTTATTTGTTCTGATCTATGCCAGAGGTGGCTGTCCCAAGG
Source organism: Equus quagga (assembly GCF_021613505.1). NCBI lineage: Eukaryota > Metazoa > Chordata > Mammalia > Perissodactyla > Equidae > Equus > Equus quagga. The sequence continues at coordinate 75,586,252 of NC_060271.1, forward strand.
ACACATTTGATGTGATTGCTTGACCCACACCATGATTTACTTAATACTTAGTAGTTCCTAAAATATAAAAATTAGGGGATTCCCGTAGATATTGAGATGTCTGACTTCATTTAAGATATGGAGGAGACAGACACAATGAGCATGACAATAGGGGAAAGGATTTGATTAGCAGCTACTATCTTTAAAAAGGGCATTTTGCCACAGTCTCCACCAGGCTCCTATAACCACCTCACCTCTGTTGCCACCTTGGCCACATTATCTATTGGACTTTCCAATCCCTGATTTAAGCCTCCAGTCACGCTCTTGCAATGGTTTCCTGAATATGCTTATAGAGATGTAATCAACCTGACTGTTTATCTTAAGAACTGTTACTTGGTCAGTTAAAAAATTTTAGGGGGCTGGCCCAGTGGCACAGTGGTTAAGTTCCACTTCGGTGGCCTGGGGTTTGTTGGTTCAGATCCCGAGTGTGGACATGGCACTGCTTGGCACGCCATGCTGTAGCAGGCGTCCCACATATAAAGTACAGGAAGATGAGCACAGATGTTAGCTCAGGGCCAGTCTTCCTCAGCAAAAAAGAGGAGGACTGGCAGCAGTTAGTTCAGGGCTAATCTTCCAAAAAAAATTTTAGGACTGTTTGGAAAAGCAAGAATAGAGAAAGTATAGATGAGCACATTGCCCAAATTCTACCACAGAAAATATTTTAATAACTTTCAAAACCTCAACAGAACTATCATAAAATTATTAATGCAATTATGATGCAAAAGTTCTGTAAAAATCACAAAATTTTTACCAGTATAAATAATAAAAATAATGAAAAATCACACATACTGAATTATATGAACTGAGTTGATAACACCTTATTCATGCTGTTTCTTACCAGCCAGTTTTCGTCTTGTCTACTGCAAAAAAAATTTTTTCTTCTCATGAGCGCACTTGAATAGTTTTTGCCTATTTGGTGCACACATTTCTCTTCTGGTTTCTTTCTCAGTAAGCAAACTCACTTAAAAAGCAAATAGGTCAAGTCTCCTAATTTCCTCCAGTTAATACCTCAAGGTCTCTCTCTCTCTTCTTTTTTTATTCAATTCAGAATTCCTGAGGTATCTATGCCCCTAGAGAATTGAGACCCTAACAGTAGGTGACAGGCAACATTTTCAGCATCATCTGTTAAAAACACACATTTCTAGGCTCTACCTCAAACCTACTGAGTTAGAGTCTCTGAGTGCAAGATTGGACATCTTGCTGAAGTGATTCTGATGCTTCTCAGATTTACACCCAAAGCCCTATAATTCAAGGACAATTCAGCACCAAGGTCAGAGGCACGCGCCCTCCTCAAATATTACAGTCACTATTTCACTGATAGGGTGTGTGTTTCTGGCAACCGTATATGGCAGAAGTCAGAACACAGGAGAACTATTCAGATAAAAGCACTTGAACCTACTTCTCAAGTCATGTGTTTATCCTCCTCTCCAATGCTTTCTGCACAGAAATTGATAACCACTCAGTACAGGAAATTACATGACTTCTGTGAAATTTTCAAGCTGGCCTCTGGCAGATACATGATCTCAAAGCTTACTTACTTTTCTCTTTGATATAAAATTCAATTCTGATTATAAAAGAGGCAAGCTAGTAAAGAATTTGAAAACGCAGAAAAGTATAAAGAAGTAATTAACAATCACCCTTAACCATGATTTTAAAATTGTATTTCCTCTTAGTCTGTTTAAAAATAGAAAGAGTAATTTTCTGGGTTTTTTGTAGTTGTTGCTATTGTTGCTGTTTTCAATGAAGAGAAAGAGATAATTGTATAGGCAATTTCATAACTTCTTTTCTCAATATTTCACTGATTCATTTCCTATCAATAAACATAAATATATAAAATCAACACATGAATGTTTCCAAATACATTAAAATAATCATTTGTTTCATATTTATACCTTTCCCAACTTCCTTTTTATACATATTGTTGTAATTAACATACTTAGAAATACATTTTCATGCATTTATCTATTTCCTGAGATTAAAATTCAAAATATGCAGTTGCTATGATTATGTGTTTTAATTGTATTACATGTCTCCAAACAGCTTTCACAATAACCTTTGATCTCAACAACATATTTCCATCTCCTCTCATCCTCATCAACACTTAATATATTAATATTTTCATCTTTGCTTATATGTTTATATTTTGCCAACTGTTTAAATGTGCATCTTTTCAATTCCAATAATGTTAAACATTTTTTCCCATGTAAATTTTTTTTATTTCTTCATTTTGAATTGGATATACATTTCCTTTGTCCTTTTTTTCCTATCATGGTATCTGTATTTTTATTACTGACTTGTAAAGTTCTTTGTAACTTAACTACCCTGCATACTTACTGTATATTTAACATAACTTGGTTTATGATGATGTTTGAGATACAGAAGTTTTAATTTTTACAATAGTCTAGTCCATTTTGGCATTAGGACAGCTCTTTTCAACCTTATTATGGATTTTTCAGTATTTCTATCACTTTTGGAATCATTTTTGGTAACATCTTTCTTTCTAAGAAATAATCTATTTCATCCAGTTGTAGAGTTTTAGGGAGACATGCATATTCCTACTTGATTAGAAACCAATTGACAACCAAATGAATGTCAAACTATCAGATTTTTCTTGGATAAAAACTTGACCAGTCATTTGTGTGGTTTGAGGACATAATGAACTTTCTAATAATTCACATGACTTAAAATTAATCTTTCAGTGTTCAGAAAAGGCAAATCCATGGAGACTGAAAACAGCTTAATGGCTGCCCAGGCCTGAGGAGGACAGAAGGATACAGCTAAAGAGCAACAAGTTTCTTTTGGGACTGATCAAAATACTCTAAAACTAGAGAATACACTAAAATCTGAATTGTACATTTCAAAAGGGTGGATTTTGTGGTATATGAATTATATCTCAATAGAGCTGTGTTTTTTAAAAAAATTATCTTTCAGACCAAGGCATAGCCTAAAGATCTCAGTTCTCCCTTCATAGGTAGAACTGACTACAGGATAAAGACTGACTAGAAAGCATTTATCTGCAAGTCGGCAGAAGGAAAGCAAAAACATGTGGGAGGGACCAAGTACAGCATCATTGGTTCTGTCTCCTAAACTCCCAGTTGAAAAAAGTCCAGAAGGAGTGAGTAAGAGAACCAAGACAGCTGGAGTTTGCATTCTAGAGAAACTTGAAAATTTTCCAACTAAAATCCCAGTTTACCCAAATTATATAGTGGAATGCAATTAATCCCTTATTCTAATGCTTCTCAAGCCAGGCTGGGTATCAAAATCACTTCAAGAGCTCTTCAAGAGTGCCGTTGCCTAGATCCCAGCCTCAAAGATTCTGATTCAACCCAACCCCAGAGGGATCTGGATATCAGGTTTTTGTGACAGCTCGCATGTGAAGCATGTAGGCAGTAAAGGTTGAAAACCACAGAATTGATGTCTCTGTTTCTTCTGTTTCTGTGGTTATTTACCTAAATGGATTTTGTTCTTCCTGGAGTTTCTTTCTTTCTTTTTTTTCCCTTCATTTATACTAGCTAGCGGTTCCTCTGTCTCAGGACTTCTTGTAGTGTCTTCCTTGGCACAGCTATACCAGAGCCATCTGGAAAATCATTAGAAATGCATTGCTTGGGCCCCTCCCCAGACCCGCTACATCAGAAACTCAGGCGGATGGGTCGCAACCATCCGAGTATTTACAAGACCTGCAGGTGATTCTGACGCATGCTCCAATTTTAGGACCGCTGCTCTAGTTAATTTCTTATTCAAATGGCTATTCTTTCCTCTCCCATTTTCAAAGGCACAAAAACAAAAACACATCCAGCAATTTCTTAAGAATTCAGATATTTTTCCTGTTTTCTGTGTCATCATTTTATTTTTATTTATAATGATTCTTTTCTTCTACTTTGTTGATTCTTTAACTTTTTAAATAGAGTGCTTAATGTGTTGATTTTCATTCCTTAGTAATTTAAATGTTTAAGATTATGAATTTTTATCTGATCTTTGCTTTAACTGTATCCCATATATACTAATATACATTTCCATTGTCATTATTTTCTAAATATTCTGAAAATACAGCTTTGTTTAATGTAGAGTTATTGCCCTTCCAGGTGGTTGTTATTTTGATTCTTTGTTTTATTTTATTTGTATTAAATTGTATTCAGAAAATATGGTCTGCTTTATTTACACCTTTGCAGTTTATTTAAGCTCTCTTTGTAGCTTAACATATAATCAATTTTAACTTTTGCAAATGTTGTATAGGTACTTAAGAAAAAGGTACAATCTCTGTTTCAAGGATATATTTGCATATAAATGCAAATATATATATAGTCTATCGTATAAATTCTAAATTTTATGCTATATATTTTGATTTATAAAGATTCAGCGTACAGCCTTGTAATGAACTCTGAACTTTACTATTATACAAAGGCCTTTTCTATCATTAAAAAATAATTCTTCCTTGAATTCAATTCTCTCTGATATAAATATTTTGACCTCAGTTTCTTTTTCTTTGCACCAGCAGGTGTGTCGTTGCACACCCCTTTACTTGCAAAACGTCTGAGGCACTTTGTTTTACACGCATATCTGGAATATACCATCCAGTTGTGTGTTCTTTTCCAACTCCATCTATCAAACCTGTCCCATGCACCACTTTAAATTCTCTTGTTCCAGCCCCAGCTTCAGTGACCCATTCCATTCACGCTTACACTGTTTTTCTACAAGGGCAACATTACAGTACCTTGAACTGTGTCTCACTTGCCCCCACTCTTCTCAGATGCCACAGATACCCCTGGGGTCTAATCACGTTCACAATTGTGTGACCTGGAAGCACAGGGACATTAAAATCCCAGGAAGAAACCCTTGAGCAATTAGGACTGGAGCTCATGGGTAATGTATCCCCTTTCATCCTGGAACAGACGGTTTGGAGACGTATTTTATAATTCAGGAGCCCCAGCAGTGGCTGGTTTCATAAAGTGCCCTTGTATTCGCTCTTCCTCCTTTCCTGTCCCTCCCCGGTCTCTGTCTCTCACACCTGGTCCCTGGAATCATATTCCTAAGTAAGCTACTCACATGTAAACAGCTTCAGACTTCACTCTCTTTTAGAACTCAGACTAAAACACTCTAAAGTAATTTGTTATCACCCAAAATTCCAGGCACATCAGCTTCCTGTAGCTCTTAACACACCACACTCGTTCCACATTCTCATACTTCGTGCTTGCTCCTCTCTCTCCCTCACACAGTCTCCCCAGATCCTTGCAACACTGTTATTGGAAGTGTAAGTTCAAATGCCACCTCTCCAAAGACACCTTCCCTAAGCTAAAGTAGCCACTTCTCCCTCCTCAAATAATCTCTAGTCCACTTTCCTTTTTAGTTTCATGAGATGACATATTATTGGTCTCTCTCCATTAGAATATATGCACAGTGAAGCAGAGAACTCTGTGTTATCTAATGCTTTATCCAAAGCAATTGGAAATGCTCGTACTGAAGTATTTGTTGAATGAATAAATAAATTCTCTAAGAAAATTTTTCTCTGAATAAGAGAGTTTGCCACTTTTATAGGTATTGATATGGAATAAATATATATATATATTTGGTCTTAGTTAACCATGCGTTATGTTATGCCTTGTGTTAAAGCTCTCTTTGTTTTTTATATCTGGATATTTGGTTTCTATTTTCTTTATTTTATGTGTAGCTCAGGTATTTCTTCTGATAACTTAGAAGGTTTACTGCCCATCTTGTGTTTTTCTGAAGATTACTTAGATAACTTTTAGTAATATATCTAAGCCACTATTTCTTGGTTTCCTATCTTCATAAATTGTCTGTTTACTTCCTGGAACAAAATATGAGGAAATTAACACTCATACTTCCTCCCACTTCTTTTAGACCCTTCTGATTTTAGTTTGTTATATTGTGATTTTTCCTTTATTCTGATATTGATAAGTTCAGAAAAGGTCTTTCCATTATTTGGAATTCATGGTTCAGTTTTCCTAGGGGAAAATAATTTTGTGCAAAAGTTCCATGTGGTCGCAAAAATGTGTCATTTTTTAAGTATACAAAATTTGAAATATATTGAATTAATGAGCCTATATCACTGATATCTTCCATATGTTCATTTTTCATCTGATTTTTTAAAAATTGAAAAATGCTCTTTAGAATCCCCTATTGTTATTATTGCTCTCTCTATTTCTTCTTGATCTAGGGACTTCAGAATATTTTCTATTTGTGTGTTGTAATTGCCCTTTAGTAAAAAAAGAAGCGAATCTCCATGGTTTTTAATGTTTTTGTGCCTTGATTTCATTTTGTCTAGTAAGAATCTGGTCCTTCCTTCTTTCTTCTAAGTTCATTTCCTTAGTATTTTTTCCCAAACTTTTTAAAATTTTTGGTTTCCTAGCTTTACATTTTATGAAGTAGCTGAGTTAGAGTTTCATTCCTGGTATAGTTTGGGGCCCCATATGTTAATCTTTACATTTTAATAGGTGAGTATTTACTGACATTTTATTTATTATTGCATCAATTCCCAAGGTAAACTCAAAAGCCCTTTCTTCTCACCCCTTGCACCTCACTAAAGCAAACTCTTGTTTGCTAATATATTGGCAAAGTCCAGTTTCACAAAATCTATTGCGAGAGTGGTTCCTTTCTGGGATTCCTCCTCTCTCACTCTGTTCTCTCGCAAGCAGCACGTATATTAGCATCAGCCTGGATCCTCCTCCCACTTAGGAAGGGACTTCTTACAAGCCCACAGAACAGGAATATTGGAATGATAGTTTTGACAAACTATGCTGTACCATGGGGGTCAACATACTTTTTCCGCTGACGTGCTTTGTCTGTAGGTTATATTTTCATTAAGTTGAAATAGTGTGATTGAAACAAATAAATTAATAGATTGGGAACATACCCAGGGTGGAGGCCAAGGGAGGGAACATGGTTTCTTTCTGCTTTAGATCTCAAACGATCTGCCACTTTGGGAATGTGTCTTTTCTCTCCATGTGGTGCAGTTCAGCTCAGCATAAGACTACATCAAAAGTTGGAGCCCAAATCCCTTTTTGAAGAAGAACCTTTTTTTCCCTTTGCATCTCTCTTATAGACCTGATATGGTACTAGGGGACTGATCAAGAATTACTTGAATTACCCTCTGCTTTTTTTCCTTGTGTGTCTATCACCCTTGGGAACTTCATGTTTAGAAAGGACGATTGGACAGGACTGAAGATTTCCTGAGTTCCCTAGCGATTGCTATTAAAATTCATCAAAGGTTTACTCTAAGAAACCCTTCTAATATTGTACTAAACTGAAGAATTTTTAGTTTTGTGTCAGTCCCTCAAGTTTAATGGCTTTTTGTGTTTTGGAGTACTGTGATGGACTCTCTTCTTCAGCATTACACAAGTGTAGATAGCATTCTGCAAACTTTTTCCTACCGGTTTTATTGAGCTCTAATTGACATATAAGATTAGGCAAGTTAAAGTATACAACATGTTGATTTGATACGCTTACATATTGCAAAATGATTACCTCCCATAAGATAAGCTAATACCTCTATCATGTCACATAATTACCATTTCTTTTTTGTGGTGAAAACGCTTAAGATCTACTCTCCTAGCAACATTCAAGTATATAACACAATAGTGTAACCATAATCACCATGCTGTACATTAGGTCCCCAGAACTTATATATCTTCCAACTGGAAATTTGCTCCTTTTGACTAATCCCCATTTCCCCCACCACCAAGCACCTCGTAACCACAATTCTCCTCTGTTTCTACAAGTTTGGCTTTTATAGATTCCACTTATAAGGGCTATCATAGGATATTTCTCTCTCTATCTGACTTATTTCACTTAACAAAATGCCCTCAAACTTCATCCACATTGTCACAAAGGACAAGATTTCCTTCTTTCTCTTGGCTGAATAATATTCCATTGTGCTTATATATATATACACCACATCTTTATCCATTCATGTATTGAAGGACACTTAGGTTGTTTCCATATCTTGATTATAGTGAATAATGCTGCAATGAACATGGGGCTGCAGACATCTCTGAGATAATGGTTTCATTTATTCAGATATATTCATTTATTCTGATATAAATCCCAGTGGGATTGCTGGATCACATCAGACTTCTATTTTTAATTTTTTGAGGAACTTCCATGTTATTTTCGTTCATAGCTGTACCAATGTACATTCCCACCAACAGTGTACAAGGTTTTCCTTTTCTCCACATCCTTACCAACATTTGTTATCACTTGTCTTTTTGATAATAGACATCCTAACAGGTGTGAGGTGATATCTTATTATGGGTTTGATTTCCATTTCCTTGATGATAAGTGGTGTTGAGCATCTTTTTATGTACCTTTTTGTCATTTGTATGTCTTCTTTGGAAACACGTCTGTTCAGTTCCTCTGCCCATTTTTAATAAGACCGCTTGTTTCTTTATTATTGAGTTTATGAGTTCTTTGTATATTTTGGATATTAACCCCATATCCCATATATGATTTACAAATATTTTATCCCATTCCATAAGCTGCCTTTTCATTTTGTTGATTATTTCTTTTGCTCTGCAGAAGCTTTTTGGGTTGATATAGCCCAATTTATTTATTTTTGCTTTCGTTGCTTGTGTTTTTAATGTCATTTCCAAAAAATTGTTGCCAAGATCAATGTCATAGAGATTTTTCCCTATATTTTCTTCTAGGAGTTTTATGGTTTCAGGTCTTATGTTTAAATCTTTAATCCATTTTGAGTTCATGTTTGTGAGTGGTGTAAAATAGGAGTCTAATTTCATCTTTCTGCATGTGGTTATCCAGCTTTCTCAACACCATATATTGAAGAGACTATCCTTTCTCCATTGAGTGTTGTTGGCTCTCTTGTCAAATATTAGTTGACTGTGTATGCAAAGGTTTATTTCTGGGCTCTCTATTATGTTCTATTGGTCTATTGTCTATGTGTCTATTTTCATACCAGTACCATACTATTTTTATTACTATAGCTTTGTAATATAGTTTGAAAACAATAAATGTGATGTCTTCAGCTTCGATCTTCTTTCTCAGGATTCCTTTGCTATCTGGGTTCTTTTTTGGTTTCAGACAAATTTTAGGATTGTTGTTTCTTTTTCTGTGAAAAATGCCATGAGGTTTATATAAAACAGCTTATATATAGTCTATTTTTAGCTGGTACAACCTAACTTTGGTCACATCCAAAAACTCTATCCTGTTACTCCCCCCATTTATGTTTTGTTTTTTTTTTTAAAGATTTTATTTTTTTCCTTTTTCTCCCCAAAGCCCCCCAGTACATAGTTGTATGTTCTTCATTGTGGTATGTGGGACGCTGCCTCAGCATGGTGTGATGAGCAGTGCTATGTCCACGCCCAGGATTCGAACCAACCAAACACTGGGCCGCCTGCAGTGGAGCGCACGAACTTAACCACTCGGCCACGGGGCCAGCCCCACTGCCCCCATTTATGTTTTTGATGCCACAATTTACCTCTTTTTATATTGTATATTCATTAACAAATTATGGCAGTTATAGTTATTTATAACACGCTTGTTCTTTAACCTTTATACTATAGTAAAATGGTTAACACCAAACAGTATTTTAGTGTTCTGAATTTGACTATATATTTACCTTTACCAGTGTGTTGCATATTCTCATATGTTTCCATGTTAGTGTCCTTTTATTTCAGCCTGAAGAAATCCTTTTAGCATTTCCTATAAGGCAGGTCGAGTAGTGAGCTATTCTCTTAGTTTTTGTTTGTCTGGGAAAGTCTTTGTTTCATTTCTGAAGGATAACTTCATCACATAGAGTATTCTTAGTCAGCAGTTTTTTCTTTCAGCACTTTGAACATATCATCTTACTCTGTCCTGGCCTGAAGGTTTCTGTTGAGAACTTCACCAATAGCTTAATGTGGGTTCCCTTGTCAGTTACAATCTTTTTCCTCTTGTTGCTTTAAGGTTCTCTCTTTGTCCTTGATTTTCGACAGTTTTATTATAATGTGTCTTGGAGTCCTTAATTTATTTGGTGTTCCATGAACTTCATGAACTCTCCCCAGAATTAGAAAGTTCTCAGCCGTTATCTCTTTTAATAAGCTTTCTGCTCCCTTTCTCTCTTCTTCTTCTGGAATTCCAATAATTCACATATTGGTTCTTTTGATGGCATCCCATAGATCACATAGACTTTCTTCACTCTCATTTTTTTAAACTTTGTTCTTTGCTCACTGGATAATTTCAAAGTTCCTATCTTCTAACTCACAGATTCTTTCTTCTGTTGGTCTGTTCTGTTGATGATGCTCTCTATTGCATTTTTCATTTCATTTATTGAATTTTTCAGCTCCAGAATTTGTTTGGTTCTTTTTTATGATTTCTTTCTCTTTCTTAAGTTTCTCATTTTGTTTATGTATTGTTTCCCTGATTTCACTGAATTGTCTTTCTGTGTTTTCTTATAGCTCATTGAGTTTCTTTAAAACAGTTATTTTGCATTCTTTATTGGATAAATCATAAATCTCCATGTCTTTGCATTCAGTGACTGGGAGATTATGCTGATCCTGTAGTGGTGTCATGTTTCCTTATTTTTCATGTTCTTTGAAGTTTTACATTGCTCTCTTCACATTTGAAGCAGTTCCTCCAATATTTACTAACTGCCTTCCGGGGAAGAATACCTTCCACTAGCCCTGTGTTAAAGATTCTGAGGCTTTCTCAGACTTTGTATAGATACACCTGCTCCATGCTTCTTGCTCCCTCTTGTGGCATAATTCTTAAGCTCATATGTCTTCTCTTGATCCTACGATGCACCAGGACAGCTACTGGCAGCCTCTCTCTTGTTTTCCCAAAGGTAGTGTTACAGCTCAAGTTTATGGTTTCTTCCTGGCCTGTGGACCCTGGCCTGCTTTCTGCATGTTTTCCCTAGACTTCTCTCCAAGCTTTCTCTTGCTGCTGCCCTTGGGAACACTCACAGGGAACTGGCTAGGGAGTGGAGGTATTCTGAAGGACGCACATGGGGCCCTTGGGGTGCCCACAGGAAAGTTTTGGTGATAACAGGTGAGGCTTTTCCACTGGCTTATGGGTGGACTTCTTGGTAGAATCCACAACACAGTCAGTATGAACCATATCCTTTTAATGCCTTCTGAGAAACTTATCTGCCACTTTCCCAATCTCCTCCTTCCCCCTAGGCATGGAATGCCTACAGGGAAGAGTACTAGATTTAGTACTAGATTTAATACTCTGGATGCTGCGAGAGAGAAGTGAGTCTCTTTAGCAGTGTCCTGCACAACTGGGGAAGCCAGGTACTCATTCAGCCACTCTCCCTTTCCCCCATGGGAGAAATCACTGGCCAAGAAGATCTCTCTTAGTGCTAAGCTGTACTGCTTTAGGAGAGGAGTGATGTGGGAAAAATCAAGCTGCTCTTCTTACACACTCTGATGCAGGCAAACTTGTATTTTTTTGCTACAGTAGAGTGCTGGAATTTCTCCTCTGGAAACCTGAACATCCGCAAAGGCTCTCTCATCCATGGGTGACTGCCCAAGTCAGTGTTCTCCAGGTGCTCCCAGACCATGACTAAGAGGGTCTAGAAACAATTCATGGGCTACTTCAGGGCACACAACCAGGACTGAGGTCTTTCTTCCTATTATACAGTGCACCAGGTGGGTAATACTTCTCCCAGGTCCCCTGGTGTATAATGCTGGATCCCACAGCTCCCACAAAGGCACTTTTGTTCATGGATGGATGCCAAATTTTTGTTGCTGAGTTGGAGGACTAAAAGCAGAGATGTCTTATGTCACCTGAGTGCAATTTGAAAACTTTTGTTAGCAGACTTCAATTGCAAGTATTTCAAAACCAATACTCTATCCATATAAATGTAATGTTAAAATAAAAATAATAATTTTAATTCACCTTTTATATAATAAAATAAATTTAATTTTCATCAGAAGCTTTTTGAAATTTAGTGTACAACTCTATCCCACTTTTCCTGGATTTAATTTGAGGAAGAAGGCAGGGAAGTAATGATATCTCCATAATGCTGTCCTCCTCTCCTTCTTCCCTTCTAAGTGTGTTTGGGGGAGGGCTGGGAGCTGGGGAGAAACAGCAGGCCCAGAAGAAATATGCTTAGTTTGTTGCATCAGCTCTTTAATACACAGAAGCAGAGATGCAGAACACAAATCTTGGGAACGGACTCCCTGGTTTCAGCTCTCAACCTCATTTCTTCCCATATGGGAGATGCTCAAGGACAAAGTCCATATCTACGTGGAAAGATCACTTTGGCTGAAATGGAGAATGTGAGGCAAGTTGAGCAAGGGAAGACGTAGGAAACCCATTGGAAGATCAAGTCCAAGTGAGGGTTTACAATACCTTGAATAAGATGATGGCTTATAGAAGGAAAGCATTTGAAACTTTTCAAGGATATTTAGGAAAGAATTGGGCAGTGCTTGGTAATGCATCAGATCTAGGTTGAAGGAGAGGGAAGTCTCAGTGATGATTCCTGGTTTCTAGTTTACACAACAATGACGTTAAATTTCATTTAAAATAAAAAAGACCAGTTTTGGAAACAGCAGACTTTAAGTTAGGTTAGAGACAGTGTACTAGGAATACCAACTATCAGTGCGATATCCAGTTCCAGAACTTGGCTAGGATGAAACTAGCTGAAGAGGTTGGAGGATGCCAAGAGTAGAGAATGATCAACAGCATCGAATACTGCTGAGAACCTGAGTTAAATGAAAGTTAATTTAAATTCCTCTGGATTTAGAGACATGAAATCATTGATGACCAGAAAGAGAAATTTCAAAAGAAGGATGGTACAAAAGCTAGATTGGAGAAGAAAATTTGGAAGATAAAAATCAAGTAAGAGAATATAAACAACTCTATCAAGAAGTTTGGATGTGAAGTTGATATAAGACGGAGGTAGGGATGCAGGATATATATTTAGTTTTCATTAGTTTATGATAAAGATAGGCATTGTATTAAGAAATTAAATATTTCCTATATTTTGAAACATATAAGCATATTTCTATAATTTCTTAAAACTCTAAAAGTTTCATAAGAATTTTTAATTTCATTAATAATTTTTAAGCATCAAGCTTTTAACTACTTTCAAATATTTAAATCTAATATTGATTGGTGATATCATAGAAGAAAGAAAAGTACAGTTCCAGCATTTTTCTTTTTGAACGTAAAAATTGTGTCCTTATAATAAAAAGACACTAGAAAACTGTTCAAAATCTGTAGGAGTCTTAAATGTCAGGGTGGCAGTTTTATGTGCTCTCTACTTTGATGTCATTTATTTAGATGACACCAAAAAGCTCCAGTGCCCTGCTATCATTATTCAAGTAAAACTTTATCTAATTTAACATTTGATACATTACATTAACTTACATTATTTGTAAACAGACGCTGCCTAGCTTTGCCCTGGCAGATATGCATAATATACATACTGAAGTTAACAGCCCATCACGCAAGAAACATGAGCTGTCCAAACACCCAAGCGAGTCCTCCACAGGCTGCTAGTGTGAGGAATTTTATAGGAGATTCACTCCCGCTCAAAAAATGGCAGAGCTGAACTCATACAGTTACGTGTCTTTGTTCCATACTACTTTTCCAATCCAAATATTTTGTTCCATACTACTTTTCCAATCCAAATATTTAGATTTCCCTTTGCTCTGCCACCTTCCACTTGGCTTTTTTTTTTTTTTTTTTGTATAGTTCTTGTGTGTTTGAGTGTGTGTGTATGTGTGTGTGCATGCATGGGTGCATGCATTGCTAGCGCACACGTGCTGGCATTTGAGACCTTAATCCATTCTTCCTTCTGTCTTCATCAGGTCTATTCTGTATTGAAAGAAGAGCACTGTATCTGTCCAGTAACTTCCAGAAGCAAATATGTTCTTGTGTGGCTAGTAAGAATATATTTTTACAACAATGTCTATTGAGTACTAAAGACTCTATCATTTATAGTGAGGTGGGAAACAAAGTATCTGCAGCAACTCAATAGATTCTGATAGAAAAACAAAATTCATTGTGATGAGAAAGATGTTTTTTCAAAGAAGGAGCACAGAGTAGAGAAAGAATATGTCTTTGCTCTTATATTTAACAGGAATGTTTCCAAAGAAATATGATTGTTGATTATTACACACACTGGAGAAATTAGTCAACTATCCTAGCTGACTTTTTAGTCAACTATCCTATCACTTTTTCTACTTTCCAGTGAAACCTCTTTACCATTCTGAAATATGTTTAAATGATGTCAAGAAATGAAGTAGTGGGGCTGGCCCCAGTGGTGCAGTGGTTAAGTTCACGTGCTCTGCTTTAGCAGCCTGGGGTTGGCGGGTTTGGATCCTGGGTCCAGACTTACACACCTCATCAAGAGATGTTGTGGTGGCATCCCACCTACAAAAGAATAGAGGAATATTGGCTACAGATGTTAGCTCTGGGCCAATCTTCCTCAACAAAAACAAAAAAAGAAAAGAAAAGAAATGAAGTAGAATTCATCAGAATTATCAGTTGATCTAAAATGTCATGATTTTCTGGATTATGAGCTTCCACCAAACATTATACAATCATTGAAGAATATTTCACAAAGTTTTTTTAAGAGTATATTAACAATTTCTGTAATGATTTTGACCTCCATCATGTAAAATATTTTTGAACTGTCAAGATGACTGCTTATCTGATTGTTAATTGTCCTCTTTATATGAGACACTCAATAAGTGTAGTTTTTCAGTAATTTGCTCTTCTTGAAATTAGGATGAGTGGATGTGGATTTCTTTTATATTGCCAAAGAATTTTTTTTAATTTGTAAAGCTTGTTCAATTTATTTTTCTCTGAATTATAGAAGATGTATTACAGAAAATATTGAAAATAGAAGTATAATGAAGAAACCAAAATCATCTTATATATTTTTTTTAGTTTCATAAAAAGCACATAAAAGTGTAGTTTCCAACTTAACCTTATCCTTTTGGATTCCTCTTCACAGAAGTAACTAATGTTAATGGCTTAAAAAAATCTGTCAATTCTAGATCTATTCACATGTGTGTTTATATGTATCACTTAAATGGGATGAATCTACACGACTCTTCTGCGACATTTACTCTTAGCAAAATATTTTAGAAACCTTGGGGATACTTTTGATTGCTGTATAGTGTTCCATAATACGAATTAACTTTTGTTTATTTAATCATTCTCTCATTGGTAAGCTAATGGTTATTTTTAGTTTTTCACTATTAAAAATGATGCCACAATTAACATGTCTGTACATATATTTTTCTTTTCATTTCTGAGTGTTTCTGTAGTATAGAATTGGGAATGTGGATTAGGGAAGTCAACAGGTATATAAATTACACATTGCGTGAGTTTTTTTCAAATTTCCCTCCAATGAAATCTTGATGATTTCTTTGAGGCCTAATACTTAGTCATGGTATTATGGTGTCTCATGTTCCCCGGGTGTTTGAAATTATTCTATTTTTTGTTGATTGACTAAAGGGTTCTATCAATCCACAACATTAAGCTTATTTCTTTATTATTCAAATCCCCCATATCCTTAATTGTGTATACTCTAAACATAAATTTAACTAGGTGAGGTAACTCTTCCACTGTAATTACAGACTCAAGTTTCTACAAATTCTCTTATAATTTATATATTCCTTCATGAAACTATGAAGCAATTTAATAGGATTTTTACTCTGTTTTTAATAGAGGAATTAACTTATTCACTCTTATTATGATTAATGATTTCATTGGATTTATTCTTCCATCTCATTTTATGTTTTGTTTAACTATAAATTCTTTTTCACTCATTCATTTTTGCCTTTTATTAAATAGACTGAGTATTTTTGTTCTATTTTTTCCCTCTTCTTGTTTGCAAATTATGTGTCATATCTATTAATTAATAATTACTTGTGTAAGTTCACTTATTTAGCAAACATTGATTGCGCTTCAACTGTCACTGGACATTGTTCTTGCTTCCAGGGGTAGATCAGTGAACAAAACTGACAAAACTCTTACCCTCATGCAGTTTATATTCTAGGAAGCATGAGAAAGGCAATAGATACACACAAATCACATAGTTTATTAGATGGAGATACATGCTAGGAATAAAGTAAAGCAGGAGGGGCAGAAGGAGAGTGAGGAGGGGACGGGGTGTGAACAGCATTCTTAAAGAAGGCCCACTGCGGCCGTCTGTGGGGCAGCTTCTGAGAAGAGGGAACCTGTGCAAAATCCCTGATGTGGGATCAGGCCCAGCTTGTTCAAGGAGCAGCAGTGAGACCAGGGTGGCAGACAAAAGTGACCAGGGCTAGTGACAGGAGCTGAGGCCAAACAGGTAACAAGATGCCAGAGCAGATAGGACTTTGTGTTTTAATGAACTTGGATTTACATTTAAGAACTGAAGCAGTATAAAATATTTTTCATGAAAGACAAATTTATCATTTTTTAGTTCTACATTTCACTGTAACCATTGCATTGTGTAAGATAGTGCTGTTGTATTGTCGCGTGCGTGCCAAGCACCTGCATTGTTTCTCATATGACACGTAAACACTCCGCTGATCTGTCAATGTCAACAAATTGCCCAGTTTGAGTGATTTTTTTGCTACACACTAATGTAACACTGAAGATATTGGTTTGAATATTTTAGGCCGACTGCATGATTACAGTGATATGTAAAATGTAACTGGTAATTAAATTGAGATACTTCTTTCTGAAATTATATCATAATTAAATTATATTTCTAGTTAAAAAATAAATAAGGATAATTAAGTTTTACTTTAAAATGTTTTTAGCATAATACTGATGCAGAATCAAATGGAGAGGAAAAAGCTAGTACTACAATCAAAACAGTAAAGAAAAAAGGATTGAAAAGTACATCACAAATTTTACAGCATGTGGCAATTGCAATTTGCTGAAGCAGAGAAAAATAAAAAAGCTATTTAGAAAAAATTAACTGTGTTCAGAACAACTATGATGTGAGTCTAATTTTTCAACTGGGAATTTTATGAAATATAAATGCAGATCAAACCATTCCAATAAAAATTTAGTATCCTGAGATGTGCTTTATGTGTAAAATAAACATTGGATTTCAAAAATTTAGTACAAATAAAAAATACATAAAATAGTTCATGGGTAATTTTATATTGATTATCTGCTGAAATGATAATATTTGGGAAATATTTGATTATATAAAATATATTATTATAATTAATTTCGCCTGTTTCTTTTTACTTTTTTAATGTGGATAGAAAAATTAAAATTGTACATGTGAGTTGCTTTGTATTTCTATTAGAGAGTATTGGTCTAGATCGTTTGGGTGAAGATTGTACTATTTTGTGCCAGGTAGTCCTGTGTATAGCAGGATATTTAGCATTCCCGGAACCTGATTATTAAATGCCAGTAGAAACCCCCAGTCATTTCAACAACCAAAAATCCTTCCAATCTCCAACTGAGGACCACTGTTTACATTGAAGTGTATGAGAATTCCCACAGCTGGAGCCCACAGGCAGAGCATTCACTTAGTTTAGAATAGAGCCTTAGAAGTATTAACCTAGAGGAAAATGCATCTGTTATCAGACACTGAGAATGTCTTAGGAAGGAAAGGGTTTTGGTTGACCGGTTCTTTAATCATTTACACCAAGAATTTTCCTGTGGCACCCTGCTTGTGAATATTGACTTCAAGCTTGAATTTTTCTAGGATTTTGTGGGTTAAGATTTGTTTTTACTTCTCTTATAACTTTCTTCTATTCTTTGCTTGCAACTACTTCTGCTCGATTTTTTTTTCCTCCATCAATCAAATTCTATTTCTTTATCCATTAATCCATCAAGGATGGGCACTTAGGTTGCTTCCAAGTCTTGGCTACTGTGAATAATGCTGTAATGAACACGGGGGTGCATACATCTCTTAGAATTATTGTTTTTGTCATCTTTGGATAAATACCCAGAAGTGGACTAGCTGGATCATATGGTAGTGCTAGTTTTAAGTTTTTGAGAAATCACCATACTGTTCTCCAT
>NC_060271.1:75604240-75699158 GCF_021613505.1 Equus quagga
GTAGTGCTAGTTTTAAGTTTTTGAGAAATCACCATACTGTTCTCCATAGTGACTGCACCAATTTACATTCCCACCAGCACTGTATGAGGGCTCCCTTTTCTCCACATCCTCTCCAACAGTTGTCATTTTTTGTCTTTTTAAAAATAGGCTTTTTGTTGGACGGGAGGTGATATTTCATTGTGGTTTTGATTTGTATTTTCCTAAAAATTAGTGATGTTGAACATCTTTTCATGTGCCTGATGGCCATCTGTATAACTTCTTTGGTAAAATGTCTGTTCAGATTCTCTCCCTGTTTTTTAATCAGGTTATTTGTTTCTATGTTGTTGAGATGTATGAGTTCTTTATATATTTTGGGTATTAATCCCTTATCAGATACATGATTTGCAAATATCTTCTCCTAATAGGTAGGTTGTCTTTTCGTTTTGTTGATCATTTCCTTTATTGTGCAGAGGCGTTTTAGTTTGATGTAGTCCCATTTTTTAATTTTTTCTTTTGTTTACCTTGCCTGAGGAAACATTTCCAAAAAGATATTGCTAAAACTGATGTCACAGAGCATACAGACTATATTTTACTGACTATGTTTTCTCCTAGGAGTTTTATGGTTTCAAGACTTTAATCCATTTTGAGTTAATTTTTGTGTACGGTGTAAGATAGTAGCCTACTTTATCTTTTACACGTGGCTGTCCAGTTTTCCCAACACCATTTGTTGAGGAGACTTTCCTTTCTCGATTGTGTGTTCTTGGCTCCTTTGTCAAAAATTAGCTGTCCATAAATGTGTGACTTTATTTCTGGGCTCTCAGTTTGTTCCATTGATCTGTGTGTCTGTCTTGCCACGAGTACCGTGCTTTTTGATTACTATAGCTTTGTAACGTACTTTGAAATCAGGGAGTATATTACTTCCAGTTTTGTTCTTTTTCTTCAAGATTGCCTTACTATTGAGGGTTTTTTGTTGTTCCATATAGATTTTAGGATGCTTTGTTGTAGTTTCATGAAAAATGTCATTGAGACTTTGACTAGAATTGCACTGAATCTGTAGATTGCTTTTGTAATATGAACATTTTACCTATGTTAATTCTTCCCATCTATGAACGTAGAATATCTTTCCATTTCTTTATGTCTTCTTTGATTTCTGTCAACAACGATGTGGTCTATATATATGCAATGGAATACTACTGCACCATAAAGTAGATGAAATCTTGCCATTTGCAACAACATGGATGGACCTTAAGGGTGTGATGTGAAGCGAAACAAGTCGGACGGAGAAAGACAAACACTATGTGATTTCTCTCATGTGTGGAAGATAAAAACAACAATGACAACAACAATACCAACAAACAAACACATAGATACAGAGAACATATTGGTGGTTACCAGAGGTGAAGGGGGATGTGGGGAAGGGTGAAAGGGGTAATGGGGGACATTTGTACTGTGATGGATGCAAACTAGACTTTTGGTGATGAACACAATGTAATCTATACAGAAGTCAAAATACAATTGCACACCTTAAATTAACATAATGCTATAAGCCAATATTACCTCAATTAAAAAATTTAAATTAAATTAAATTTTAAAAAATTAGAATCAAACTAAAAGCAAGAAATATCTCGATCCAGGAGAAATTAAAACGCAATTTAATGTCTGAATCAAAACAAACTGAAATGTAAGCACGGGGCAATGAAATTATTAATCCCAATCAGGAAAGAAGGATGAGAATTAATAACCAACAAACAAATAAAGACTGGAACAGAACATCATAGGCTCAAAAGTGGTAGTGAATAGAATTCAGCAGGTCAGAATAAAAGGAAAGGATGCAAGAAATGAGAGACAAAAAAAATAATTGAGGGACTTAATTTGCTATTATTTAGCTGGCAATTATCTAATTTTCATTCTTAAGCAGGAAACTCAAGAGTATAAACATATTTTTAAATAATTAAAGCTGTGCATGGACCAGAAAATAATTTTCTATTCTTTATTATCAAGAATTTTCTCAAAAGAATTTCTTAAAACTCCTCTAGGAGATTGTATTATTATTTATTTCACAGCATTACTCTTAATAGCTTCTTTGTAAGGGAGTGGGTCGATGAGCGTGCTCAGTACACTATCTTAATTACTATACTTTCTAACTGCTAATTTTTGACGTGTTGTAAAGTTGTGGAATTTTTGACATTGCTTTATTGCAGCCATCTTGCTAACTCTTACTTATGCTACTAGTTTGCCACCACATTACTCTGGATTTTTCGGGAAATAATCACACTGCCACAAACAAAAATGATTTTTTCTCCCTATTTTTAATAAAGCCCTTTTTCCGCATGTTACTTTATTAGATAAAACTTCCCCAATGGTAGCTGATAATAAGGATAATAGAAGACAACCTCGCCCTCCTCCTGGCTCTAAGCAGAGGTCGCTTTCTGGAGATTTGAAGGTCATACTCAGTTCATAAATGTGTCTTATTAAGCCTGCCCAAATTCCTAAGTTTTAAAGCTGAAGTCAATTATAAATGGGCTTTTACTGTCCGGTTTACCACAGTGCTGGCCATTCTCTATTGCTTTATACCTGATCTATTTCTCTTATGTACATTATCTATTCCCTGAATGAAGATACTATAGTTTTTTCTTAATTATTTGACTCTTGTGAAACCATAAAGAATGATGTTGGCTCAAGATCTATTTTCTTTTCAAATAGTTTTTGTTTTTATTATTAAAATAAATGAAATTTTTAAAAACACAGAGAAGCAAAATCAAGATAATTAAGACCATTGTAAACTCAGTCCTTAAGAATAGCTATCCTTAGCATCTTGGTGTTTATGGACTCAAATCTTTCTCTCTCTCTTTTGCTCTCCTTCACCTTTGCACTCTCACTCTCTCTCTCTCATTTTTAAAATATCTTTATTAACATAGGTGCATCCTCTCTTCCTTTATCTCTTCCTCCATCCTTTTATTATCTGTTTATTCATTTATACATGAGTGAGCTTATCTTAAGTCCTAGAAATCTTGTATATACAGAGGTAGATGGTTACAAGCAGGATAGAAAAACAAGGTGGAGCTTAAAGTCAGGAGACAAATCTATAGAACTAAACAAGCCATTATAATAGATTATGATAAGTGCTATAACAGAGGGAGTACAGGGCATCAGGTGAGCACAAAGGAAAGGCATACAACATTGTTTTGCAAAATTAAGAAATGCTGTCTATAATATGCAATATCTAAGCTGAAACCTTAGGTATAAAAGAAAGAGATGACAGCATAAAAAGTGTATACAATTTTAACATGTTATTGTATCTTGCCAAAATGCCTTCCAGAAAGATGACACCATTTACATCTCTACAGAGAATGTGTAAGACTGTTTAACCACAGTATCAATAATACTGAGTAACACGTGCCAATTTGGAGACGAAAATGGTATCTGTCTTGCTTTGATTTGAATTTCTTTTACTACTACGTAAGATTGAATTGATTCTCATTTATTCATTAACTTTATATTGCTCTCCCAAACCCTCTGTACCCTCTAGAATAACTATTTCCTGGTAAATAAACTCCTTAAATGCTTAAGCTATTCTTAAAATATTTTCTCCATTTCCTGGCTCTTTCTCAAAGACAGGACCTTATGGGTAGCCCTCTCAAGTAAACTCCTCACTCCACCAGCCTTAAATATCTTGTAGTTGAGAGCTGGTGTGTACTTTGTCTTTGCTGTCTAAGTCTGCTGTCATGTTTCCTTATTCCCACCCACTTATAGAACTCCTCTGTTCCTTGAAGCTTGTTCCATTCAGAGTCATCAACTCCTCACTACTCTAAGTCACCAACCATGTCATTTCTTTTATCATTTTGGTTTCCATCTCACATTCTTCCCCTTGTCGTCAAGTTCTACTATTGCATTTGGTAATTTAAATGTCCTTTGTACAGCCCAAATGACAGTAACTTCTCACAACTTAATCCCAATATCTTCTCTCTTCTCTTCTTCTCTCTTTTTAACTCATCATCTTTGCCTCCTACTCTTTTGTTCACTCCCTGAATCTTGTTATTTCATATACATGGTTCTTCTTTTTTTTTTTTTTAAAGATTGTCACCTGAGCTAACATCTGTTAGCAATCTTTTCTTTCTTCTTCTTCTTCTCCTTCTTCTTCTTCTTCTCCCCAAAGCCCCCCAGTACGTAATTGTATACTCTAGTTGTAGGTCTTTCTGGTTGTGCTATATGGGATGCCACTTCAGCATGGCTTGATGAGAGGTTCCAGGTTCACACCCAGGATCCGAACTGGTGAAACCCTGGGCCACTGAAGCAGAGCCCACGAACTTAACCACTTGTCCACGGGGCCGGCCCCTACATGGTCCTTCTTAAAAATGAATGGCTCAAATGCCAATGTATTGTTCTCTCGGACCAAAACTTCCTGTTAATCCAGTATTCTCAAGTCAAACTCTGCATTCTCAAGTCCACTATGTAATTTTATTTCATCAAGAAGCTCAGTTATTGAATCTACATTTTCTCCTAATCACTTCACTCCCTCCTTTCATGCTCTCACATTCCACTGTCTATCCTCTAGCCCATAGGCTATGATCCATTATGTATTGTTATGTTTCCAGAAGTTAAAATTATATTAAATATGTAATATGAAAAAAGTATCACCTAAAATATATTTAATTATTGGGCTGCAAGTGAGGTGGGTTTTTTTACCCTCAAAATTCTGTTAAGTATTGCTGCACTCACATCTTGCCTTTGATGGTGCAGAATTGAAGACTGAAGATATTTTATTTTTTGGAAGAAATGAGGTTTTCTACTTAAATCCTTGTATTTATCTTATCTTTGTCTTTAAAATCTAAATTATTTTCTATGAAATATCTATGCTTGAGTTTCTTTCCATGGGCTTTGTCTAGAATATATTAAGCTTTCCCAATCTGCATATACCAGTCTTTGGAAAAGTCCTTAAATTTTTGTTTCATTTGAATTCATTGAGCTATTTGTTCTGTTCTCTCCTTCAGGCATACTATTATTTATAGTTTATGTCATCTATCTCAACTTCTTTTGGCTCATCATTTTCCTCTTTATCATTCAGCCTTTAAATTCTCGATGCTCTTTTCAAGTTACTCTCTGCATCCCTGACTGATTTTTCTGCACCTTCAATTCTTTATAACTGAAAATACAGACTTTATTTCTGTCATTGGGTTATTATTTTTTCTGAGGCCAGTCTTTGTTTTATCATCACATTTTCCTCTAATTCTACTGCTTTTTATTGTCCCTCCTTCTCTCCTAATGAATGTCTGCTTCTCCTTCCTGGAGACAATGCCTTTGTGTACTCTTAAGATACAAAGGACTTGCTTAAAAATGACATCTACACTTTTCAGTAGATCAATTACAAAAATAAGTTCTTCCTTTGAGGCTTCTAGATACTATTCCCTTTCCTCTATTCTGTGGTAGTTTTCCTCACACACGGGGGGAGGTTTCTTCTTACTCTCTTTGAATGAAGCAAAGCTCTATCCAATAAATTGCCTGTCTCCCTTTCCCACATATGCACTTGGATTATTTCCACATCCTTCTTAGGCCACAGATGACTGGAAGCTTGATGTGCTCCACTCTAAACCCAATTCACAGTTTCTAGACGACTTAGGTTCAGCAAAACAATGTAGGAGTTTTATTGCCTAGATTCCTGACAACGGAAACTCATAGAAAATTTTTTTTAACAAACCAAAAACTTAATTCCCAGTATGACCTTAATTCCCAGTATACAGATCCTCTCCATATCTACCTCTGCTCCTCCACACAGAGCACTTTCTAATCAGAGGCTGCGGAGTGGGAGGAGTCAAGACCACATCTCCCAAGATGAATCGCACACCTCCACAGTATTTTTCAATTTCCTAATCTGTAGTGCATTTGAAATTGCTCTCTCTGAGTACATGTTGAAAGCTGTAAACTAAAGATTCCCAGAAATAGAAGTTATGTAAAAATTAGAGGTTTCCTAAAAGCTGTGCATTTTGTGACCATTTTCACACAGAGTAAGGTCACAGAAGTTGTTGATAAACTCTGTACTCTAAAGAGCACTTAATCAACTTTTCAAGATGTCTGTTCTAAAGTATCTTAAAAGCCATCAATTTTCTGCCCAGAAAGAAATAGGCTTTCCTTTCTTTATTTGAAAACAGTCTGTAGCATGTACCAGAAGATGGAAAAAATGCAGTAGGGTCCATCCAATTTCAGAAATTTTTCCTTAGTTGGATCTAAAATAATAATACATATTAAATATGATCTTCTTGTCCTTTCCCTATCATTTTCCAGCAAATAAGTTTATGGAAAACTCTAGAATTTTGGACCTAAAAGCTGGCTTAACAGATCACTGGGCCCAATGCACTAATTTTGCAAGTGAAGAAACTGAGGAAAAGGAAAACCTTATTTGTACAAATTTAGATGTCAGCAGAACTGACACAGAAACTCATTTCTCAGAGTCTCTATTTAGATTATTCCCCATGAAACCGTTCTGCCTCTTGTCTGCTTATTTCTGCAGTGGCTAGGGCTTTCCTTACAAGGAAAGGAAGACCTTAACTGTCTTCATGGAGAAAGCGAGAGCTCTCAGCCCTGAGCGACAACTGGAAGACCAGTCAACTGTCATCAAGTCTCTCAGTTCCTACTTCTTCAGATTATTATCAAATACATTGCCAGACGAAGGCCTTCATGAATGTTTACCTCCAAATAAAAAGAATTTTCTTCACATGTAGCAGAAACTGCCTGAAGAATTATGCCAAGGAAAGTAAATATTTTTTTCCTTCTTTTATCTCCAGCATCTGTAAAGTGTGCTATCTGGGAGATATTAGCCCCTCATTTTTGGGTCATAGGTCAAAGGCATAAGCTAATAATATTTATGAGTTGATGAGTATTGTATGTGAGTGCCAATATTGTAAAATAAATTAAAATTCTAACTTAGAACGAATTAGAATAATGGACAGGGTTATATGCAATGACTAAGCTTTTTCTGAGGATAAAGAAGAGTGAGTTAATTCTTTCTATTCAAGGGGATAACATAGGAGATTATGGTATGTCTGTCCAAAACATATAAGCCTGTGTAAAGGATGTTAAAAATCTTATTCATTCTCTACCTCCTTTCTTTAACCATAATAGAATGGAAACAGAAGGAGTGAGGGCACTGCAGCCAAATTGATGTGAATTCAAATCCACACATCAGAGCTATAGTATTTTGAACAAATTGCTTAAACCTCCAGTTGAATTTTCTCACCTATAAATGGAAGTAATAGCCCTACCTTGAAGGTACTGTGATTGCTGTTCACGTGAAATCAAAACAGATATCATATGTAAAGCTCCTAGGCCCTGGCCTGTGACGTGAGCATTCAACAAATGTTAGTTTCTTTCTCCTGTACTGAGAAGAATTCACAAAAGCCAGGCACAAGCAACATTAAACACATAATTATGCCCCTTCTAATAAGTCTTTGAATTGAATATTCTCTTTCCCTTTTAATCACATATGGACTTATTTTCTCTCTTCTCTTTGTACATTCATTCTATCAACAAACATTTTTGAATCCCTACTATGTGCTAAGACTGTTCTAGGCATGTGGGATATATCAATGAGCAAAACAGAAAAATCCCTGATTACATGAGGGTTACATTCTGGGAGGGAGAGACAGAATAATAAGCATAATAATCATGAAGGAAACTGGCAAACGCCAGGCAAAAACAACAGAGCACAGATAAGGGATACTTGGAGTGCATGGAGGAGGAGTCTTCATTTTAAATGCAGAGATAGTTAGGCCTCGTTTTGAACTAGGTAAAGGAATGAGCCCTGCAGATATGCAGGTATCTGGGAGAAGAGTGCTTCAGGAAGAGAGAAGAGCCAGTGCAAATACCCTACGGGGGGATCAAGAATGAAAGAGGGCCAGTGTGGCTCGTTTAGAGTAAACAAGAGGCAGAATAAGAGGAGATGAGGATGAGGGAAAGGAAAATGGCAAGGCAGGTGGTGAGGGTACATAGTATTTATATTCTTTTGTTTGCTTGTGGTATTTGAAACACTAAAGCAAGAATAGATTGATATATCACGGTATTGTAGAAAGAATACGTAGGCTTAACATCTGGTTCTCTCATCATCTAGTTGTGTTAGCTAGTCCAAATCACACATCTGTATCTTTACTCCTTTGTCCCTAAAATGAGAAGATCTTAGATTAATGAATCTATAAGCCTAAATCAGCCCAATCTTGGAAACTCACAGAAATTATATCTATAAAGAAATGAATGAGAAAATAAGCAAACATTCTCAAGTAGATGTCCTGGAGCACGAAGGCAAAATCTTCTTAAATTTCTATCTCTTTTCTCTTTATCAATCTTGT
Organism: Equus quagga; assembly: GCF_021613505.1. Taxonomy (NCBI): domain Eukaryota; kingdom Metazoa; phylum Chordata; class Mammalia; order Perissodactyla; family Equidae; genus Equus; species Equus quagga. The sequence goes on from NC_060271.1 coordinate 75,612,556, forward strand.
TTTGTCACCCAAAAGTGTGAATAAGAGATTCTGGGCCTTATTGATTTTAATTTAAAGGTCACATCTTTTTTTGGAAAAGGCAATATAATTGGCACTTTGGTGTTTTCTTTATATTTATCACAAGTTAAAGGCCTTCAGAGAAGTTAGAAAAGTAGTGAAGAAAAGAAGCATGTGATTTTAGTCATAATCTTAAGAATCATATATGCATTAAAAATGAAAAGAAAGAAAGAAAGAGAAACAACCTATTAAAAGTAATGTCTTTTTTCAGAATTTTCTTTTTCTTTATTTTATTTTAAGGATGCTAGGTTGCCCAAGAAAGAAGTGTAAGATGTTATTTTGCACATTACCTCTGAAAATCCAACTCTCAGACACCCCACGGCCTTTGCCCAAGGCAGTACTAATCATAACTCAAGAGATCTAAAAATATTAAATCTCCAATGTTTGCCTCCTGTTATAAATAACAAGAGAAATTATTCTGAGTTTTCTTTTTTATTACTTTCTATCTAAACACTTTCAGAGGAAATATTTGTTTCAATTTTTTATCAGTCAGGATGGAGCAGGTTATGCTCTAGTAACAAATGACCCCAAATCCCAGTAGTTTAACACAAGTTAAACTCTTTCTATAGTTTTCAGACCCCTGGTTTATAATAACAAAAGTTTGTGGTGTTTTATTTCATTCATGCTAAATGTCCATCACAGATCAGTAGATCACTCATATCATAGAGGTTACCAGGCTATAAAATTCTCCATCTTGACAAATGCCCCCCAAATTACCAAGGCAGTAAAAGAGAATGTGTTGGATCATACTCTTAACTCTTAGAGCTTCCCCTGGATATGGTACATATCACTTCTACTCAACTTTCGTAGGCCAAAGCAAGTCTCATGACCACACCTAACTTCACACGCTGGAAAAAATCCTGAAGGTCGTGTCTTCAAATCTTTCTGATGACTATAAAGAGCACTGATCATATCTGATCGTATCTCTGAGATTCTTGTTCTTACTGTTCATTTTGGCATTCTGGATTCTTTAGCTCTCAGAGAGTAATTTCACATAAACCTCGAATTGAGGTGGAATGAAAATAAATGAAAGAAAAAAACAGGGAGCCCAGTGGGAGTTGGATGCCAGAGACCTCTCAACAAAATGTTATAGCCCAAATTAGCTCAATGGCTTGAAATTCTACAGCCATAAAAAAGGCTCTAAGGTGTCTATACAATTCCCATCACTACTGTTCACCACTGCTGTTCCCTCTTCCCTCAGGGTGAGCTGTTACTCTAGGTCTGCAAATCGTTTTAGGGGACCATACTGTCAATTGCCATTTATCCATAAAACTCAACTATGTAGAACAATGATCCAAAAAAAAAGCTTTGAAAGATTCTCTGCTAAGCAGAGTGCATCACACAAAATATTAACACTAAATTTAATCCTAGAAGAAACAGTCAAACCTTCTTCACTCGCGGCTATCTGTTCTGTTTTTCTACCCAGTTCTAATAAACACTGTGAATTTCCAGAGAATATGCTTATTTATAGGTTGCCTCCTCACCATTTACAACTCAATTCTTTAACAAGAGCATCCAGGTTTTCTTTTGATAAACCCTCTTTCCAAGTTCCTGGCCACACAGGTTCACTGAGATTCATTCCAATGCCAGCCCCAAAGAGGACTCTGATTAATAACTTAAGCCGATCAGTGTGTTAGCCTGACATCAGTGACTGTTTTTAGGAGGGCATGAGTCACGATTTCCATTAATGATAAAGGAGGAGACCCTTGATAGGGTCTTTAGAAAAAAATTTCCCCTGGCTCCTCTGAGAGCTATCATGAGAGATTAGGTCCTCTAGACAGTCTGGAGAGAGAACGGAAGTTCTGGGAAGGCTTCAGCCATGTTGCTTCCATGAATCGTCCTGAGGGCAACCCTGAGACGAGGAGGAGGGCAGGTCTGGAGAATCACAGGGAACTACATCTGGAGCCCCATCAACCTGTGAATCCCTAAATCTTCTATTGGACGTCTCCGTTGTATGAATCGCTATATTTTCTTGTTTATTTAGGTCAGTTTTGTTTGTGTTTCTGTCATTTGGAATCAATATTTTTTAGCTGTGGCATTATCATACACATAGAGAACAGCAAATAAGAGAGATCCCACTAGTCCAGGGAGAGGGGTTGACGCATCAAGCTTAGCTTAGAGCTTAGCGAGAAAGAAAAGAAAAACACAGAATTAGCCTGCACCCAGGAGACCTTCGCTAGAGACACAAATCTGCTGGGTCTCCTTCCATGGGTGAGTTTAGTTTTACAGGCTTCAGGGTTTTCATCTGCAAGGGAAAGGAATTGTATTTGATGATTTCTTAGGTTCTGCACAGTTTTTTAATTTTTTAATTATGTGATTTATTAATAATAGAAACATGTTCAATAACTCAGAGGGCCCATTTAGGGCAAGGCTAGATAGTCCCTGAGAACCTGACTGGTTTTTGCCCACAGTGCAAGAATCCATATCCCTAATCATGATCCCAGGTCATCAAGTAAAGTTCAAATCTTCAATAGCCTCTGTGTTACGATGGTAATATATTTTTAGATTGTCTTGAACATAAATGATTAAAATAAAAAAATGCAACAAGCAATTCCACACATGGGTACCCTAAGAGATTTGCACATTGCTTTTGCAGCATTAATTGTAATAATTAAAAACAGGAAAATGTAAAGTGTAAAAGGAAGTGGTAAAATAAACTTTATCAATCTTACCTATGAAAGAATACATAGAAAGGTGTGATTGGTGGTGAAAGAAGAGGAAACAGGGAAAAGAATGAGTTTGGTGGAGAAACGATAAGGTCACCACAAGTCTTAGTTTGCCCAGAAGAGTCTCAGTTTATGCCAATGTAATTACTAACAGGCTCCCTTTCATTCTCAAAAGTGTCCTTGTTTGAACAATACATTATACAGTCACCCCAAGAAAATGAAAGCTTTCTTTAATCCATTGCTTGAATATTTTACAGTGAATATATTTACAAATTGCTTTTTCAGTGAAAAAAAGAAACTGTATGAGAATTATTTGCAACATCTAGAATAGTGGTTTTCAAACATTTGTAGAATTGTGGGACCTGCAATTCAAAGGGCAGCTTACTGGAGAGACTGATTAGTGATGCTATTCTGTCTAAAGGGGGGCAAGTGCTGCTTCATGGACCCGCAGCCACTCGCCCTCAGCTTTTCTCACCATGACTTGCTCTGATGGGATGCCTCAGAGAGCCTCTGAAAGCCATTGCTCCTTGGTTAACAGGGAAAGGCATATAAGAAGATGGATAATTAGAGATGTTTTGTACAGGGAGGCAGAGCTAAGCCATTTTCTTTATATGTATATATATACGTCAACTAAAAAGACAAGCTATAAACCAAGCTCAAAGGAAAGAGAGTGTGAGAGAGACTCAACGAAAATGCCTTAGAAAAATCTCTCGCCTGTCATCCCTTGCTAACTTTCTACAGTGTTTATCCAACATACCAAACTTAGCACAAATAGAAATAAAAGGGTGTCCTGGCCAATGTTACAAATTGGGGCACTGGTTACAAATACAGAGTGCTGGGCTCCACCCAGGAGTGACAAGGTCAGAACCTCTGGGAATGCCCTAGAATGTGCATTGTTAACAAACTCCTGAGGTGAAAGGAATGATCTGTAAGGTTTAATCCACAAGTGGAGCCTTTCCTCCCCAAGAGTGTGCCCCCCAGCAACAAAGAGAGAAACTTTTTTTTCAGAAAGAATTACCTTATTAGACCTCACCACAAACATTATCTGAACAGAATAAAATGGAACAGTCCTGTACTGCCTGCCGGCAACACTAACTGGGTTCTAAAGATGAATTGGTATTCCCAGAAAAATAATCCGTTGTAACACAGCTTAGAAATACTACCAGTCAAATCATGTTTCCTAACACATAAAATCCTGTTCTGATACGTTTAGCCTGATACAAAGGCATAAATAGCAGACATGACTGTTTTAAGAGAATTACACCATATTTAACAGCTGAGCCAGACATTTGTCATTTTTTAAAGGCGTGCCATCAATCTTACGCTATTCCAAAAAGCAAGGCCTCTTCTGCTATCCCTACTACTTTAAATCTAACAACCATTTGTTGACTGTCTCTTGCCTGCTTGGCACTCCCCTGAGAGGGACAGAAGCGAGAGTGGGTGGGATTCACATCTATTAGGTGCCTACTTTGCATCAGGCAACTGGACCTTTACTCTAAAATGGGTAGTGATGCTTTTGGAGAGCATTTTATTTGTTTAAAGGACCCTATGTTAAAATTGGAAGTGCAAAAACATTTTTGCAAAAGGTTAGTAATTACAAGAGAAAATGCCCTTGCTATAATTTTAAGGGAGGTAAAAATCATCTGAATTTAGAACTATATATTACGTAGAAAAATATACCGAAAGAAAACATATCACATGCTAATCATAATTGCCTATTGGTTGGAGGACTGTGAGCGAGGTTAAGCATCCATTTCACACTTTTCTTGTACTACCCAAATTTTGAACAATAATTTTTAAATCTTTAATTAATACTAAAATATGTTATGCATAAAAAACTAATATAAAGTGCTACTAGGTTTAGTTAATCAATCAGCTAATATGCGAAATTTTAGTTTTGATTTTTCCCCCAAATTCTGGTCTTCTTGGTTGAATACAAGGTTTCTGGATCCTGTGTTACCCTTTTTCTTTTATAGTACCTTCTATCCATCTTTTTGTAAAGACGCTCTTTATTCTGTTGCTACATATGAATTACATATATCCAATCAATGGACTTCAAATGTACTATCCATTCTAAGTATTTATTTCAGCAGACCAAACCTCTTTTTTTCTAACTTACTTTTTTAATTGAAGTATAATTGACATATAACATTATATTAATTTCAGGTGTGCAACATAATGATTCAATATTTGTATACACTATGAAATGATCACCACAATAAGTTTAGTTACTATCTGTCACCATACATAGTTACAAAATTGTTTTTGTGATAAGGCTTTTTAAATTTACTCTCTTAGCAGCTTTCAAATATGCCAATCAGTAGTATTAACTATAGTCACCATGCTGTACATCATATCTCCATAACTTATTTACTTTATAACTAGGAGTTTGGACCTTTTGACTCCCTTCGCCCATTTCACCCTCCCCCACTTCCCCTCCCCTCTGGCAACTCCCAATCTATTCTCTGAGTCTGTGAGCTTGGGTTGTTTTGTTTCGTTTGTTTATTTTGTTTTTTTTAGATTTCACATATAAGTGAAACTATACAGTATTTGTCTTTGTCTGACTTGTTTCACTTAGTATAAGGCCTTCAAAGTCCACCCATATTGTCCCAAATGGCAATTTTTCATCCTTTTCATGGATGTGTAGTGTTCCATTCTGTGTGTGTTTGTGTGTGTGTGTGCCACATCTTCTTTATCCATTCTTCCATCAACGCACACTTAGGCTGTTTCCGTATCCTGGCCATTGTCAATAATGCTGCAATGAACATGCGGGTGCTGATATCTTTTTAAATTAGTACTTTTGTTTTCTTCAGATAAATACTCAGAAGTGGAATTTAACTGGCCCAACCTTTCCCTCTAAACATGACCTTTAGGCTCCCAGATAATATACAAAAGTTAGAAGATTGTCTAATTTACAGAACATAGATTTTACTAACCTCACAATTCCTCCCAGCACGTGGAAACAGTATTCCTTGCCTCAATCCCTCACTCAAAAAAGCCAACACACACAGAATTTCTACATGAGATTCAGTTTGGGGAATCTTCAGGTAAATTCTCCCTAAAGGTATGAAATTCTTCTGGCATCAGCCATGTTGGATTTGTCCCTCTGTTGTTAATAAGAGATCATTGTTCGCAAGTGTGTTATGCCATTAGGGTCCTGCTCCCTACACCTATGAAATTTGTATCTCCCAAACATATAGAGGGAGAAACTTGTGGCTTTGTTTAAGATTTTGTAACAGTGAAGTTAAGCCCTGGAAAGATGGAGATAGATTTATCATTGCCCTGCTCTCTTTACCCTATCAGGTCCCAAAATTCAGAGCCCTTCAGATCGTGGCACTTCTCTTCTCTTTCATCCCCAATTACCAATGAAGAAAAAGCAGTTAGAACACAAGACCCTTTAACAAAGTTAAGTCCTCCACCTGCAGGTCTAAAAGTAGTGTTGGTAATAGCCTTTTCTTATTTGGGTATTCATTTACTAGAGAGAAAAAGGGCATGGGAATAACCTCCAACCACTACCAGTTCTTTTGGGGTTCTAAAACTTCGATCTGATTTCAATTAGATAATCAAAGTAAAGTCTCATCTGGAAAGAGCACTCCCCCCTAATTTGAGGCGATTCCTAAAACAACCCCACCTAATACTACAATACTCTCTCCAATCTCCTCTCATCATTTCCCCTTCTATCTTAAGACTTGCAAGAGCCTTAAAAATATACCCCAATATCTACACCACCACCAATCAGGCAATTTATAATTTCTTTTGTCAGGAAATTTTGAGTCCTTTTGGCCAGCATAGATACAAAAACTCCTGAGTTACAGAGATTTTCATGTAACAGATAAGTAAACGTTCTTTATCTTCCCCTTATCTATCACAATAGTTGTAACCAGTAACAAGCAAAACTTTGATCCATAAAGATTTTGCGTTGATGATAAGGACAAATGTAGGATCTAAGGAAAGAGCCACCGTTGAATAAAAGCTTTTGACTAGTAAAATGAGGAGAGTCAAAATGCACACAAAGCTATTCAGCCTCAGAGAAAGGGCAACTCTTTAGACTAATTCCTGATTGGGACACAGAGAGAGGAAGTGGGAAAAGATTCTAAGAGCTTATGTCCTTTAGCACAACTCACTTTGATTCTGTGTGAATTAGGTCACTACAGCATTGGGCCTCCGCGGCACTAATACTTATTAACAGTTAACGGAGAGTTATTTTTAACTCTAGCTTCACTCAGGAACTTATCATTCACACTAGGTTTTGCAAAGTAGAATTTCTGGGAAAGAATACAGATGCTGAAGGAAGGGCAAATGTTAGCGAAATGAATAAAGCTGATGTTAAATTCTCTCAGCATTACTGGTTTGCTTCTCTTTTCAGAGGCCTAAGAAGTCCCTGCCACAGCACAATTTTTGCAGAACCCAACTGCAAATACAAAAGTGACTTCTTAGGAACCACCTTTTTCTATACCTCTTCTTTGGAGTATATTAATTAATTAGTAGCAAAGGCTTATTTAAGTAGGAATAAGAGATGACCTATTGCAATCAGTATATTATCAGTGATATTAGGGTAAGGCATAAATCATGTGAATAATCCTGTAATGGTTGAAATACTAAACTTGAAACCAGTTCAAGTAATGCCTGTCCAGAACATTTCTTGGGGAATAGGATAAAATCAATCAGTGAGTATCTATCTAACACCTAATGTAAGTACAGTAATGTCCTAGTTACAGCTAGGGAAAGAAAAATGCCACACAGGTAGACATAAATGTATATAAACAGCATGTTAAATTGGATAGAAGCCTAGAGGTGCAATAGAAGTTTAGTAAATGTGTGAGTAATGAAAAGGAAACTGACAAAGCCATTGTCACAAAAAGAGACTTTGACATACAGCTCTTGGCCTTTGACAAACTAAGAACAAAAATAAAGAATTAGGGGCTGGCCCAGTGGTGCAGTGGTTAAGTGCGCACCATCTGCTTTGGCGGCCCGGGGTTTGCCGGTTTGGATCCCGGGTGTGGACATGGCAGCACTTGTCAAGCCACGCTGTGGCGGGCATCCCACATATAAAGTAGAGGAAGATGGGCACGGATGTTAGCTCAGGGCCAGGCTTCCTCAGCAAAAAAAGAGGAGGATGGGCAGCAGATATTAGCCCAGGGCTAATCTTCCTCAAAAAAAACAAAAAATAAAAAAAATAAAATGTCTAAAAGAAAGAAAGAATTAGATGCCAATAATAATAACACTATGAACTAAATTTAACAGATTTATCTACAGTAAAGTATATACCCTCTACATATCACACTTACATTCTATTCAAATGTCAATGGAACGTTTACAAAAATAGCTCATATATTCAGCCATAAAGCAAACCTCGATACATTCCAAAGTGCAGAAATTGTACAGTTTATATTTGCTGACCTCAATGCAATAAAACGTAAATAATGGCAAAGAAATCAGATAAAAACAGCAAATACAATACAGCAGCCTATTAAAGAATAATCTACTTTGACCAAAGGGGTTTTGTTTCAGACGTATGAGTGGGTCTATATTATGAACACTAACAATATAATTCATTACTTTAATAAGTCAAGGAGAAAAATTCGTCATTCCCTTCTGAGTTTTTACAGCTTTAGACAACAAGTCAAAAAACACATTTGTGATCTGCTGAATAACATCAATATCAACAAACAGCCACACTATCCTTAAAGGCAAAACCCTTGACTTCTTCCTGTGAAGTCAAAAAGAAGAAAAGAAGCTGACCTAAATGCAGCAGTATTATTCAGGGTTGTTCTGGAATTGAAGACAAGAAATAATAGGCTCATATATTGACAAGGAAAAAAGCATCATTGTTTCCAAATGTGACTGTCTACCTTAAATACTCAAGAATCACTGGACAAATTTTGAAACCAATAATTGTGTCCAGGATGGTGTCCATTTATAAAATAAATATAGAAAAAAATAATTATATTATGTTATATTAATTATTAGCAATAATAAGATACACATAGAATTACAGAATCTTTTAGTCTCTAACCAAGGTGTTTCCAATAAAACCAGAATCAAACCAACTCCAGCATACTGGAGAGAAAAAAATATCCATTGTTTACAATTTTTAAGTATTTATTGATGATGAAAAAAATGATGAAATTTGAGAGTGTGCAATGGATGGACCAAAACATAAACATAAACAAAACATAAACATAAACATGATGTCTAAATGTGTATTTTAAATCTCATTCCATATTGTTTATAACTGATCTTATCTTGCTCTTGAGAGCTCACTCCTGATGATGAGAGAAGAAATAAATTTGGCAATTTAAAGAAATTTGGCCCTTTCTAGCCTACTCCATATATTTATTCTAGCTTAGTCATTTCGGGGAAACTAATTCCAAATTTAATCCTCCCATCAGGTCTGTTTATTTTCCTTCAAGAGGGTTTCTTCTCCTTTCCTCCTTCCCATGGGATGCATGGTTAAGTTTACAGAGCCTTGCTGTATACAGAGGAGCTCCAAAACTGTTTGCTCACCTGTGGTTCTCCACAGCTCTGTGCTGGTTTGGTCTGGACCTTGAGAGTGTAGTACCAGCACCTGTTAAGTGCAGATGGTCCCTCCTGGTTCTTTCTCTCTCTGTCACTGTTATTCTCTCTCTCACTTTTTCTCTCTCTCTCTCCCCAGCCCCTGTTCTCTCACCAGTCACACTTCCTTCTCTCCCTGCCTGTTGTACATCTCATAAGTACGTCTCCTTCCTCTTCAACCATTCTGTTTCCACACCAGCATAGAAGATTTTGATTGTAATGTTATAGACTGATATACCAAAAACAACAGGAAGACTTCTAAACCTGGACTTTGCTGGGTGTTGCCACCATAGGGGAAACTGTGTGCTTCAATGGGAAGCTGTGCATTATCTAGACTCCAGAGGACCTCTCTGGGTTGTCCGATTTTGCTTCCATAGGAGCTATTTTATAACTCTGTAAACTGAGGATAACTGACAGCAAAGCAAAATAAATCTTGTCTATATAAATGTAAATTCTGTCCTGTCTAGTAGTGGTTCAATTGACACTGACTCAGATGGGCACCCTTTCTTGATGCTAAATCTTCTCAACTGTCTCTTTTCCTCCATTTGTTCATCTCTACAGTGCTTCCCAATGGGAAATCCAGTTTTGCCTCCATTTGCACAATCATTTCACTATTCTTGATCTATAAATTGGCCAGTTCTTTAGATTCTCTTTTGAATCAGTTTTAGCGTCTGTCTGATCCCCTCATTAATTATGAGCTAAATAAAATCTTTAACTTGTGTTCATTTTGTGTCTATATGAGAGTCACGATTTTACTGTTTGTTGAAAATTATCTTTTAACACCACTGTGGTGTATTCCAGGACCCTTTGCCATTCTCCCTGTCGTCTCAGAACTGAGGCACTAGCACAGTGGGGAAGTGCACTGATGGGAATTTCAGACAACTGAAATTGTCCTTCAGAGGAGATTTGTAAGACAGGGGATATTATCCGGTCACAGAGGGACTGTGGGGGTTTAGTGGGGAAGAATTCCCACCAAATTTTGGGTTAACGTTTTCTATGGAGACAAAGATGCAAAATTGTAATACTTGGCTTATTCTAATAGAATTTATTCCTCAGTATGTGACTGAATTTGTAGTGAGTAAGGCCTGTGAGGCAGGCCTCAAAACAAATATATTGCCCAACTAGAGCTAGGTGACAGGAACCTTGTTTCAGTGACAGCATGATGGACTGGTGTAATGCAACCTAATGGGTACACTGGTCTCTCAATCCTGGGAATAGCTGATATCCTCAAGGCATTTCACCTGTTCTATGGCAATATAACACATCATAAAATAACTAATTTTTATTGCCCAGAGGAAGTTGCTCCTAATTTATGTCCAGCAGCATATCAAGAGAGGTTCCAAGATTGAAGAGAAGCCTGGTATTCACTGACCTATAGCTATTGATATGGAGGCCTGTAGGTAAAAAATGAATCCTTTCTAATCACTTCAGAAGAACAATCCCACTGCATCCATTGGCGAGGTGGATGTTAAAATGCATGTTTGCTGTCAAACACCCTTTACCTCAGAAGGTAATTTGCTACACAAAGTGCTGAAAATAGGTGGGCACCAGAGGCTACAGTCTGTGATGAGTTGAGGTTCAGGAGATCCAAGAATAAATCACAATGCATATCGTGAAAAATAAAGGGTTACTACACTTGGACACTTATCATCAGCCACTAAGGGCTTAAACGTTGGCAACATTGAGATTCATAAAAGATAGAGGTACAAATTTCACCACTGTATATTTACCACCCAAAATACTACATGTAAGTCTTTACGAAAACAACGTGTTAGATGATTTGGCAGTGGCTGAGATCCTTGCAAATCTTGAAGAGAGTTTTTGGAGGCAATTTTAAATGATATAGTTTAGAAATGTGCTTTGATAGTGTGAACATAGGGAATTCTGTGGGGTGATAAATATACTCCTGGACCTAGCAGAACAGAAGACAGGGATCAAGAAAATGCCTTGTCAGATGACTACCAGATATTTTGTTTCTAGGAGGTTGTAGTGGGTAGAACTGTGTACCTCAGACAGATGTATTCAAGTCCTAACCCTCACTGCCTATGAATGTGACTTTATGTGGAAACAGAGTCTTTGAAGATTTAATCAATTTAAGATGAGGTCTTATTAGCTTAGAGTGGGCCCAGACACAATGATTGGTGTCCTTCTAAGAAGAAGGAAATTTGGACACATAGATGCAGAGAGAATGCCACGTGATGAGAGAGGCAGAGACTGGACAAGCCAAGGAACACCAAAGATTGCTGGCAACCATCAGAAGCTAGGATGAGGAAAGGAAGGATCCTCCCCTAGAGACTTCAGAAAGAAAATGGTCCTACTGACACCTTAATTTTGGACTTCTAGCCTCCAGAACTATGAGAAAATATATATTTCTATTGTTTTAAGCCCCCCATTTTGTGGTACTTTGTCATGTAAGCCCTAGGAAACTGATCTAGTGGCATCGTTAGTTCTGTGATATGCATGTAATGTGAATACTTTCCAAGGGGAGTTGTCAGATCTTTCCACCTGGCATCTGTACCCAGGACACCAATGTTCCTGGAAATGAGCTAAGGTTCTTATTCTCATTTTGGAGAAGAAAAGTCCTTGCTCTAAGTGGGAAGAGGAATTACAATAAACATAGACAGGGATGAAGAAGGGGGCTTCTTCAATAAATGCAGTGATTTGCCATTTAAGTGTCTCACGCTGATTGGCAGTTACTATCATGGCCTTAGGAAAAGGGAATGATATCTTCCCAAGGCTGGCTTGTGAGGTCCAAAGGATCTTTCTAGATTTCTCTTCTTTTGTCCTGATGGCCTTCTCTGCTTTCCTAGACGCCAAGTTGTCTCAGCAGTCATTGGCAATACAAAGTCAACATTTTCCATAATTGTATTGTATCTCCCATAGAAACTGCTTCATAGGAAGACACTGACTCAGATGGGCACCCTTTTTTGAACTGCAAAATCTTCTCCAGTTTCTGTTCTCCTTTATTTGTTCACCTTTACAGAATAAAGTATTTTTGTCTAATGTCGGGAATCAAGATAGGCTCTGTCAGAGTTGATCTGAGTTTGTATTAAATCTTTCAGGCCCAGAAGAAGGAAGAAAGGACAAGTTTTGTGTAGTATGGTTTAACTTGGCCAGGGAAGGAGGCTGATAGCTAATGAGCACGGGGAAGGGAGCTACAGCCAGAGGAAGCTGAGGCAGAGAACTGCCTCTTTGTTGACAACTTCCTCTCCATGTTTGTTGTGGGAGTGCCCAAATTAACAGGGACAGTACTTCATTCCTATGTAGTGGGTGCTGTGCTCACAGCAGTGCTGGGCATTCTTCCACTAGCTGTCATCCTCAGTAACTCTAAAAAAAGTGCTCTAGCAAGATCATTGTTCCATGCGCTATCTTTCATTTCCTCAATTGAATGTTTCATAGAGTGCACTGTGGCAAGTATGTCCATAAGGGGTCCTGGGGGCTAAAAGTGTCACCAACGTTGTATGTGCTAAAAAAGTTATATAACATGGACATGTCCAAAGGTCTGACCAATGCACCCAGGTGATGAATAAATGCTGGAGGCAAAATGAGGGGAGCCACACCACTGGAAACCGAAGCATTTTACAATGTTTGATGTTGAACGTTGTCAACAGTGAGAAATCACCTCTTCCCCATCCCATTCTTCTGTGGAAGAAAAAGATTCAAGATGAGGACCAATAAGAAAGAAAAAAGATATTGTGGAAAGAGATTGTGTGATAAAAATCACTTCGTGGTATTAAACCAATCCCTGCACCATAAAACAGGGTGTCTGGAGAAAGTGCTTGAGGAAAACTGTGTCTGAAGATATTAAACTGTATCATTAAAATAGAAATAAAATTGTCAGAGCCTTAATTTTGCCTATTAAATGAAAGGGAAATGTCTCTTGGAAAACATTACCAGAGTTTACAAGAGTATATAAAGTCTGAAAAAACAAGAACATATAGAAATGGAACAATAAATAATCACTCATTCAACAAATACATCCACACTCTCATGTGAGGGAATAGTATATAGTGAAGAATAAACCCAGACCCTGCTTTCCTGAAGTCTGTAGTCTAGCGGGGTAAAATAAACATGGAACCAGCATGCACCCAAATGCATAGTTACATAAGCTAGCCTATATACAATAGAAGAAATAATGATAATAATAGAAATGTCTAAACCAGAAAATATTTACATGTTCCAAGCCCTGTTTTAAGTTCTTCACATGTATATTAACCCCTTTAATCATCACAATAACCTTGGGAAGTAGATGCTGTTTTTATCCCTATTTTATAAGTGGGGAAACTAACATACAGAAAGGTTAAGTAACTTGCCCAGGGTCACAAGGCTAATAAATGATAGATCCAAAATTTGAACCCATTCTGCCCCCAGAGTTCATGAGATTAGCTAGGGCCTTATCAGAGAGTATAACATGGAGACAATACAGAGTGGACTGGGAGGGTTCAGGAAGGGCTCATTGAGGTGGTGACATTTCTTCAAGCTGAGACCTGAGGGATGGTAGGACTTTGCTAAGGGCAGCAGGGAGCCAAGAGTGTTCCAGGCAGAGAGAGGAGCACGGGCTAAGGCTATAAGGCAGGCAGGAGCTTCTGGTGTAGAGGAAAACAAAGAGCAGTCTGTCTGCCTTGAGCATGGCGAGACCATGAAATCATATAAGGCTGAGACTGACATAGGCTGGAAGGTTCAGATTATGCAGAACCTTCCTCAGGGGAAGAATTTTATATGTTATCCCAAGTGCAATGGGAAACCTTTGGGGGAAGAAATGAACAGGGGAATTACATGTTTCTCCTTTTGTTTTGAGTTGTTCACATTGTTGACTGATATTGTTACTTCCTAAAAACATGTTCCTTACCCGCCACACAAGAGGGGCCAAATAGAACCTGGAAGGCCAGGCTTATGGCAAGGAAAGGGTTTTTATCGGATGACATCAGCCAGGAAACTAGAGTAAGCCCTCAAATTTGTCTCATTTAATCTCATCTCCCCAAAAGAGGGGAGGTGATAGGTTTCAAAGGTTTGTGAGGAATGTGGCTGCTTGTAGAGAGGCAGGGGAATCAGTGGCCTGGCTGGTTGGAGCTTTCCCACCAGCGTGCATTCGGCCTTGGGAGGCTGTTAGCAGGGATGAGGAGGAGATGCTAAGGAATCCAGGTGATTGTCCTTGGCTGTCCATCTCCATGGCAGATAGTGGACCCTGGAGCCAGGGATCCAAGGATTAAACAGGGAATGAGTGCTTTGTTTTAATCCCATATTCACTGGGTTTAATGTAGGGGAACTGATATCAGGACCGGCATCAATATGAGGTCAAAAATACTGTTCCTAGTTTCTTATTTCACATAAAGCTTACCCAGATTGAATTATATCTTTTCACTAAAAAAAAGGAAACCATATTTTCTTGATCATTGGAATTACACTGATGTAATTTAAACATAAACCACAAAATTTAAAACTGTCATAATAAAAACATAAAGTAAAATTGATAGTTTAACAGAAAAAATATAAATTATCAGAATTAACTCAATTATTGAGCTAAAACAGGAAATGACAAATAGCTTTGGAAGAAATTTAAAATATTGTTCAAAAAATATTAGGGAAAAGACAGTTTAGAAGGGAGTATGGGGGGAAATTTCTCTCCAACCTTCAAAAAACAGCTAGTTCCAATGTTATTCAAAATGCATAGAATACTGAAAGCCTCAAGTCACTTTTAAAAGTAACCTTAAAACTGATAGAAAGCCCTGAGAAACATTGCACACGCGTGGGCACGTGCAAACACACACACACACACACACACAGAGCAGACTCAACTCAGTTATTAATACGGAAGTGAACATCTAAAGTAGATTATTAGAACACGACCAAAATGGCCAGGAATCTCCTCAATTTAACATTTGGAAATCCATACATATCCATAACTTGTCAGTAGATGAATGGTTAAGGAGAAACAATAATCAACTACATGGTCCCCAAAAAAGTCAATTAACAAAATTTAACATCTTCTCAGAAATAAAAGTATCTGTAAACCAACAATAAAAGCACACTTATTGAGATGACAAAGAATATGTATATTCAGTCAAAATCCAGCATTGGGCTTAACGATGCAGCAGCCAGAAGAATAAGCCAAAAATAAAAAAAATAATAAATGAGGGAAGAAGGAGGAATAATTACAGGGACTATTACCTTAGGATTTTAAAGTATATTATAAACCGGACAAAATTAAAACTGTGAAATTGCCACAGGAAAAGAAATCAGATCAGCACAACAAATAGAAAATCCAAAGATTTACAGGTATCACTATTTACTTATAAAAATTACATTTTAAATCAGTAGGGAAAGGATAATTAATAAACAAACATTGATCTTCACTTCAATCCATAGACCAAAATATAATAATAATAATAAAATCCAGATAAATGTTTCAATGTAAAAAAATCAAGTAAATTATATACTGAAAAAAAATTATATACTGAAACAAATAGGTAAATGTTTTGGGGAGGAAGATACTAAAAAAAGGTATCAAGGTGAAAATTGGTCAATCTGATTACATTAAAAACTTTCTTGTACAAGTAAGATCCTAAAGAAAACTTAAAGGCAAACTACAGGCTACAGGAATAATTTGCAACATGTATGATAATGAGTTAAAATCAGCAAAATATAGATTTACAAATTTTAAAAATAACAAGATGATAACTCTCAGAAAAAGTCCAAAGATCATGTAATAGAAAGTATTAAAAAGTAAACAAACATTTATGATCAATAACTTTACAATGTTCAGTTTTCAATGGAATATGAATAAAAGCATAAAAAACATTAAAATCGAAATCTTAATCGCTTAGTGTTGGTGGGAGTGCAAGAAAATACTTTCAAATGTGTTTTGTGGAATGCAAAGAACTACTTTCTGGAAGCAGTTTTATAATATTCACTAAATGTCTCAAAATTTTAAATCTCTTTGATCTAATTTTTCCATTTCTAGAATTTATTCTGAAGAGATAATCATGAATATGCATAAAGATATAGCTACAAAAATGTTCATCTTAAATAGCCCATTGTAAAGCTATTTAAAATATTGAAAGGGAATATTTGGTGACATAGTAAATGATACTGATTTATTATTTTATCACATTTTTAAAACATCACAAAGAAATATGTGCAAAACAGCATGAACTCATTTTATTTGTTTATTGTGTTTTTTATAATAGTATAAAGGAATATGCACAAAACAATATGAATTCATATATTGATACAGATAAAAGACAAAAAGTATGCACAAAAACATTAATATCAGCTATTTTTGGATGATATCTTTCCTTCCTTTTGCTCATTTGCAATTTCTAAGTTTCTTTCAATGGACATATATTACTTTTATGATAAAAATATAAAATTTAGCAGCACATATTACTTCAAGTATTTAACTTACAAAGTAGACGGTAATTATTGGACTAATATTTTGAATATTTTGTTAAACAGATAGTCTCTTCAATATATAATGTTGGGAATACAGCATATCCACATGGAAAAAACATGAAATTGGACCCCTATCTTAGATAAAATCAACACAAAATGGATGCAAGGCTTAAACATAAGGCTTGAAACTGTAAAACTCCTAGAAGAAAACATAGGGGAAGAGTTTCTTGATATTGATCTTGGCAAAGATTTCTTGAATATGACACCAAAAGTATAGGCAACAAAAGCAAAAGTAGACAAGTAAGAGTACATCAAACTAAAAAGCAGTGCATAGCAAAAAAAAAAAAAAAAAAAAATGAAAAGGCAACCAACAGAATGGAAGAAAGTGTTTGCAAACCGTATATCTGATAAGAAGTTAATTTCCATAATATATAAAGAACTCATTCAATTCAATAGCAAAAAAACAAATAACCAATTAAAAACTGAGCAGAGGACTTGAACAGACATTTCTCCAAAGAAGACTTAGAAAAAGCCAGCAGGTATATGAAAAGATGCCCAACATCATTGATTATCAGGGAAATACAAATCAAAACTACAGTGAGATATCACCTCACGCTTGTTAGGATGGCTATTGTTTAAAAAAAAAAAAAGATAAGTGTTAGTGAGGTTGTGGAGAAATTGAAACTTATACACTATTAGTGGGAATGTAAAATGGTGCAGCAGCTATGAAAAGCAATATGGAGTACCATATGGTCCAGCAATACCATTTCAGGGTATATATCCAAAAGACTTAAAATCAAGACCTTGAAGAGATACTGGGACTCCCATGTTTGTTGTAGTACTGTTCACAATAACCAAGTTGGAAATAAGGTTATCTATTGACAGAGAAATGGATAAAGAAAAGTACTATACACATACAATGGAACATTACTCAGCCTTAAAAAAGAAAGAAATCTTGCCATTTGTGACAACATGGATGAACCTGGAGGATATAACGCTAAGTGAAATTAGCCAGCACAGAAGGATAAATCCTGCATGATTCTTCTTGTATGAGGTATCTAAAATAGTCAAACTCACAGAAGCAGAGAATACAATAGTGATTTTGAGGGATTTTCAGACTGGGGAATTGGGAGTTATTATTCAATGGGCATAAAGTTTCAGTTATGCTAGATGAGTAAATTCTAACATAGTGTCTATGGTTAATGATACGGTATTGTGCACTTTGAAATTTGTTAAGTTGGTAGATCTCATGTTAAGTGTTCTTACCACACACAAAAAAAGAGAAAACAAAGAGACACAAAGAAACACTGGGAGGTGTTGGATATGTCTATTACCTTGATTCTGCTGATGGTGGCATGGCTGTTTGCATTTGTCCAGACTCATCAAATTGCAAACATTAAATATGTGCTGTTCTTTGTATATCAATTATACCTCAATAAAGCTGCTTTTTTAAAAAAAGGAAAATTTTGGTAAATGCTGGTCTATATTACAGCTTTAACAGGGAGTTAAGTTTTTATAGTTAAAAAAATCAATGTTTCTCATTTGACCTCTCTTCTCTCTCACTCTCTTCTCTCTCTGCATGTGTATAAGTACGCGTCTGTGTGTTTAAAGGTACTAGCTGATAATCTTAGCTATTTTCATCACATAAAATTATTTTCATATGGTTCTGAGAGATTTTAATTACTTTACTATTTAATTCATTACCTGTCAAAAGTTGAGATTTCAAACAGGACGTTTTGATATTTTTGACAAAGTTCAGCATTTTTCATGTGTTTTCCTTATCTACTTAGTAGGCAGCTCATGAAATATACTTTGTCCAGAAATAGAATTCATCTAAGTAAAGTTTGCATAGAAATGAAGTAAAAATTAATTGTGTCTGCTCTGGTCTTTTCTAGGAATTTTTTGATCCCATAATAAGTAACTTCTGAATACTACTTTGACTACACATATTTTACAAACCGAATTGTAGAGGCAAATGCCTATGGCTAGTCTGCTTTTTCCATTCCCATAAAGAAACACAATCCCAAAACCACATATTCCCGTCTTGACTCTGAGGGCCCTGGGGCAGTGGTTAAGAGAGCTGAGTGTATCCTTTATGTTAAGATGAATAATGCATGGCTGCAAAACACCAGTCTGCCAGCGCTACCGTTGAAGGCTGACGACTGGTCAGCTCTGACTGATGGGAGCCCTGTGAACACAATACGTACAGACAGATCCCTTGTCAGGGTAGCTCCACGGGTTCTTGCATCGGATTCTTACTGCTTCTAAAATGCAAGGCTGAAGTACTTTTGCTCTTACTTCACCTTCTATGTCCTCATGCTGAAACGCAGCCTCTATCACTCATTTACAAGGAAGAGCAGAAAAGTTAATTGGGTTCACTCATATCTATTTTTCTAGTATTACAAAAGTTTGAGTAAGTAGAATAACCCCAAATAACCAAGTATTAATATCATTTTACCCATAAAAATTTATTTCTCCATTTGTTTAACTTCTTAAAATCAAGCTTATTTCATACTTTCTACTCACTCTGTTTGCTCTAACTGAAACCCACACTCCATTTTCATCTTCTAAAACAAATTATCTTCTCCTCCAAAAAATGATACATTTAAAAATATTAAAATCCTACAGCAAAATCTCTATTCTGACCATCCTCCAGAGAGGCTCACTTTTATGGCTTCCTGGATTTTGTTGAATATTCTCCTTAATATCCAATGTCTTTTATTTCCATTTTTTTCTATTTTTGCAGGATATATACCCTAAGATAGCATGGTTTTGCCATCATTCTCTCAATATAAATCCCAACACAAAAGACATACTTTAATTAAAATGTTAGTAGGAAATATTGCTTGAAAAATTCTTATGTGCCATATACATTATGCTAAGCATTTGTTTCATTTTGTTAAATTTTCAAAATAATTTCGTATGATAGACACTAGTATTGTCCTTACTTTACTGATGAGAAAACTGAGTTTTATGCAAGTAAGTAACTTGCCTGGGATAATACAGTGAGGCAGAGGCAGAACCAGGGTCCAGAGGCAAGGGTGTCTAATTCTAAAACCCACTTCTCTAAGCGCTACAGATGATTGCCTCCTAAAAATTCAACTGGGGCAGAAAACAGAGATCCTGGATCTATTGGCTTGCCTCTAGCAAGTATAATATAACAAAAGTGAGAGGATGTCTTTACAAAGATAGATTGGAAAGAGTGTGGCTTCTGTCTAATTTCTTCTCTCTTACTCTCTCACTTTCTTGCTCTTATGGAAGCCAGCTACCATGTTGTGAGCTTCTTTATGGAATGGCCCATGTGGCAAGGAGCTAAAGGAGGCCGTCAACCAACAGCTGATAAGGAGTTGAGGCCTTCAGTCCGATAGCCCATGAAGAACTAAATCCTGCCAACAACTAGATGAATAACTTGGAAGAGAATCTTCCCCTAGTTGAGCCTTCAGATGAGATGACAACCCCAGCTCACAGCTTCACTGCAACCTAGGACAGACCTTGACCCAGAGGAACCCAGCTAAGCCACACTCAGATTCCTGACACATAGAAACTGTGAGATAATAAATCTTTTTTTTAAGACACAAAATTTTGAAGTAATTTGTTACAGAGAAATAGATGACTAATACACCAAGTATTAGAGAAATATGGGGAAATGAAAATCTTCCTTCACAGTCAGTAGAAATGTAACCTTGTGCAGACACGCTGGAGGCTAGTATGACAATACTTAACGAAGGTATGAATTTCTTACATGATATGATTCAGCAAGTCCACTCCCGGGTATATGCCCGGAGAAACTGTCACAGACGTAAAGAAAAGCCTGTATGTAGGGATGTTACAGAGTGTTGTTTGTGGTAGAAAGGAGTTGGGAGTAGCCTAGATGTCCATCATTCAGGGAATAACAAGTAAAATGTGATGGATGTATACTGTATAATGCTATGTAGTAGATCTAAGTAAGGATACAGCAAAAAGGACAGAATGTTGAGGGAAAATAGTTAAAAAAAAAAAAAGAAAAGCAAACAAAAAAAGAGGCATCAAATTACAATATTATACTGTTTGGAGAAAATTAAAATATTTTCTAAATTGAGCTATGACTAATTCAGCTCTGTTCTTAAAACATCAACAGACGAGCAAACAACAAAGGACGTGTTACCTCCTTTTGCTAAGTTTTCATTGAAAATTCAGTTCAGGGGTCCTCTGCAGCACACCACATCATTACTCCCCTTCCAGCAAATGGTTGCAGAGATGGCGTTCATTCAAGTCCCAGAGGTGCCCTTTCTTTAGGAAAACAACTTCACCAATTGCTTCCTGTATCCTGAAGTTGCATTTGAAGGAAATGAAGTTTTCACAATGCCAAAATTGCTAGATCTAAATTAAGAAAGCTGTTAGTGACTACTGAGAAAACTCAGGAAAAAGATACTAGGTGAGAACAAATTGTGGTGAATTAGGGAAAGTATGGGAAGATTGTTCACTTTACAGCATGTGGAAATGTGGAGAATGGTAGACTTACTCAGTGATACAACATATACCCGGTTGGTCAGCCCTAGTCGTAAATATTTATTAAATAACTCTATCAGTTTCTACAGTATTTTTTCCTCAGATACTTGAGGAAATACAACTGAAGTGTGTGGGAAATATGATTCCTGCCCCACAGTAACTTATTTTAATTTTTATGTTGGGAAACCAAGTTATTGACTTAAATTCAGAGACAGTATAAAAGATAGAACTAAATAGTGAATAGCAAAACGTCATCAAATGGGAGAAAAAATTATTATCCCTGTGCAAAAATAGCCCTCTGGAGATTAAAAATAATTCACTAATAGTAAGAAGATCAGTAATCCTATTTCATGGCTTGGCAATACTTTTCAGATGTGATAACTAAACTGAGAGGAACAAGAGATATATAAAATCTCTGTATGACCAACTTACGCCAAGAAATTCTAACTTAATTCTCAGTTTTAACCATTAGACAGAACTTCTTTTATCAACTGTACTTTCTCTAGAGCTTATTCTGTCAAAAGATAAGAAGTTCTTTGGCCAATGGGTGGTTTTGAATAGAGCAGAAGGAAATAATTCTGTGCAATCAGATCAGAAAAGACTGTCATTGTGTTGGGTAATAATATCCTGTTGGGAGATTCGGTCTTTTCAGGCAAAAGGTTTTAAAAGACTCATTATGTATGGCTTTCTTATTATTTTCATCTCCAAACACTAGCTTAAAGAGTAAGTTATTTCTGACAAACAGCAATTACGAAGTATTCCAACAGTCCTGGGGATCTTTTCTTAAAAGAAAAATTAAAAGAATGAGCAAGAAAAATGAGTAGCATCTCATAAAAAAAGACATTGGAATAAACCACGATATAGATCTGTTTCTGAGGGAAAACACTTAGAAAAATCAAAATATGGTTATGTTCTCAGCTTGCAGCATAGAAGACAAGACAAATCTTGCAGAGATGTCCTCTCTTGGCTGAAGATAATATAATAGGACTTCCGATTGAGGATGTGTTTTGTTTTTCTCTCTCTCTCCCATTTCCTCTTATTATACTGTTAAAATTGGCAACCAGAAAAACTTTTAAACTTGAATTAACAATGTTAGCTGTTCCAGCCTTAAATGTGGTAGAACTGCATGGGCCGCCTCAGAGTCTGGCAGCTGTGGTAGGACTGCAAGGCAGACAAGATCAAGGAAATCCAAGGAGAATTATATACGCCTGAACAACAGGCTCTTCAAAGGGAATGGAAATAAAATCTGGGGATAATACTAGACCGAACTGGATTAGCAAAGTTCAGAAATGCCTGACTCTCCTAAACTTTAGCACTTTGAGAAAATGAACTTACTTGTTTAATAAATCTGATTTAACCCACGTGCTTTCCTGTTCTGGCTATACTGTTCTACATTACAGGGGACATTCCCCTCCTAAAAGAAGACCGATTATATTCATTGTAGGCAGAGCAATATCAAACATCCTGGCCCCAGTTAAATGTGGCATCAAAGTCTGCTTGTCTCTTTTTTATACTAGGGAGTATGATCCTTTATCCATCACCCATGCTAATGATAGAGTTATTTGTATTTAAACACCATATTTTTCACAATTATACAGCTGTAAATCAGAGAGAGGATTGTACTCATCCATAAACTGCTAATTTTTTCTGTGAATTTTCATTTTTCTAGAGCAGATTTATGTACTGTGGAATCTTCAGTGATATAATAGAGTCACCAATTGAAAAAAGCCACCTGCCACTGCTTCTACTGTGTGTATAGGCATTTTGTGAGTCTGCCTGAGTGTGTGCACAAGTGTGTGTGTGTGGCTTGTTCACACACAAATGAGACAATACTTTTTGATCAAGCCAACCATCCAAGTTGACTGTCTATATTTTGCCTCCAAAGGATATATTTATTGCTGCTGTTGGTCCTTTTTATGTTGGAGAGAGAAAACTTGCAATTTACAAGAACACTCCCTGAGGTTGAGAACATAGAAACAATCTTGAACACCTACTTAATAATTTGCTCTTAAGTAAATAGCTATGACTTTAGCTGTGATCTTTTCATTTCTACTGGGTTGCTAATTAGTATGGTAGATTATTAATTCTAAGATGAATGTTTCAGAGTGTCACAGCCTGCTGGGGCAAAACAGGCCATTCTAATAGGGGCATCCAGGTCATTAAAGGGTGTGTGCTGCCAACAAAAATGAACATGTAGATTAGTTCAGGGAACGACACTTAGGAATACATGGGTCTGATAATTACATTGGGATTTATTTACATTTCCAGGCTATAAGTGAGCTATGTTCCAAAAGTTCGTAGGCAGGTTGGTGGCTGGTTGAGAACTCAAAATGCATAGAAACAACGCAGTTATGGAAATTAAAGTCTCAGACTCACCTGCAAAAGCTATTTTACCAATAGTGGCTTAATGACTATAGGTTTACATTTAAAATAGAAAGAGATTACAAATGAATAAGAAATAGAATGGGTATACATCTTTTTTCTCAATCCATATTCTGTAATGGAAAATCACTCCTAGATGATCTTGCAGGCATCATCAATTTGGACCTAAACCACTCTGGTTCTCTGCATCAAGAGAGATGGAAGACGGAGTTCAGGGAATATGTCTGCCACAGAGTAGCAACTAATGCCATTGAGGGAGCCGTGAAGCGATGGTCCACAGTACTTTCTCTGTCTGGAAGCATTTTAGAGCTCCGCCTCTCTCCCACTGACCCAGGGAAGAATCTCTGCATGAAGTCCAACCCAACCTCTCTTCTTCTAGAATCTAGAAGGAGACAGGAATTGAACGTAGTGTGTGTGCATTAAACTGGGGAGGAAGAAGGGATAATCCATCACTTGGGCCTCAACCCACATCTCTTTACTCCTAAAGTCAAGAAAATTATTTAAGAGAAATCAGTTGCTCTCCCTAAAGGAATTCACATCTATCAATAAAGAAAGCCTAAGCCCATGCCACAGTGTATACTGCCCCTACTCTTCCTGTCCCATGACTTTCCCTCCCCAAGTTCCCACAGGAATGTCCTAGGACACACAAGACTTGGCAACCACCTATTTCTCCATTTCACCCTCCCACATACCTCTGGTGGGAGAGTGGACTATAAGCAAGGTTTGTATTCCATCTGACACTTCAAATCTGTTCTCTCAAAGAATCCATTTTGCAATTCTACAAATCAGTTATGCGACAAGGTCAATCCCAGATTTTGCCCCAACTTTAAATTGGTCACAGACATTACAGCTTGGTACTCTTTTATAACTTCAACACCTGGTATGGAAATTGAGGACACCTTAAAAATTGAGAACCCTATTTAAAAGTATGCTCTACAGTATCTTTTGTCTTCCAGTATGACTTTAGTATCTTCTATAGCCCTTTTCCTTTTTTGGGATATGTCAATAAAGATAGTTACCATAGTTGTTACAAATTATCAGAGGAGAGAAAGGAGGTAAAGCCACTGGCCTGTGATCTATTTGCTCCCTTTACTGGAGGGCTGCCTCCAAGGTAAAGAAAAAAGATAGGTAAAAGAAAAGATTGAAAAAAGATGCCTAATCTCCTTGTCAATTGGACCTTTGGATAATTAGACTAATGATATTTCCTAAGAGAAAGAGACCTTACCTACACAATACTCTTAGCAGGATATCCATGGTTAAAGGATTACTTGTAATAAATAAACTCACTGACTGACAATAAATAAATCTATGTGTCATGGCTCCCTTAAGAATGTCACATTAGCTATACAATAGCTGGGATATAAAATGGCAATGCTTCATAATTTACACAGTGCCTATTGTGTGAAAACCCCACCAAACCTCACTTGGAGACCTCATCTATTATTCTAGGTAAGGAGAGTGTGTTCAATGCGGGGAGCCAGCCTGGATGGCTCAGATCTCTCTGCTTTGTCTGTACCTCTTGATCTTCTACATATTTGAAGTTATTAGCAAAGTTTGATACAGGGCTAGATCACTGATTCTTATGAGTCTGCTTTGATGATCTGATTCTGTGTTACTTCATCCGGCCATAAATTCGGCTATGCAAGAATATAACTTCCTTAATTTTCTTTTACTCAACATATAATTTGAGCCCCTTCTCCCTGGTTTGGCCAGAAAATTTGACCTTTAACCTCAGCCTTTTCAGAGTCCCTTTCTTCCTTCCTTCTCTAGGATTAGGAGAGTTTCTGAGTTTATGAAGTATCCAGGTGTTGGAGGAAAGAAGTAAGGGATAAGAAATCAGCATCACTTTGTGACATTCTTTGTTCCACTCTGCAGGGCCCCTTCAAGTCTGATGGCTTTCTGAGGCTTCCATGCTATTCTTCAGGCCCACTCCTGATCCTGTATATCTAGACTCAAGGTGCAGACGCTTCCCCTCAGGATCTTGCCATCTTCTCCTCTCAGACCCATGTTCTCTTCATCTTCATAACCTCCTCCGTAATCAAACTCAGCAACTATTTCTCCAGTCTAAAGATGATCTCTCTATCTGTCTCTGTCTCTCTCTCTCAGTATCTTTCTCTCTCTCTCTTTCGTAAAGAGAAACTGTATTAGTTTTCTGTGCTGCTGTGACAAACTACCACAATCATAGTGGTTTAAGAAAACACAAATGTATCATCTTAGAATTCTGTAGGTCAGAAGTCCAACACAGGCTAAAACCAAAGTATCAGCAGGTCTGTGTCCCCTTGTGAAGGCTCTAAGGGAAAATCTCTTTCCTTGTTTCTTTTTCAGATTCTAGAGACCACCCACATTCCTTGGTCCATGGCCCCTTCCTCCATCTTCAAAGCTAGCAAAATCTCTATATAAATACAGTTAGGAAAGTTTCTCTGTTAAAAAAGATCCTTCCATTCCACTGGGCCTACCCAGATAATCCAGGATGGTCTCCCCATCCCAAGGTTCTTAACCTTAATCACATCTGCAAAGTCCTTTTTGCCATGTAAGGTAACATATTCATATGTTGTGGGGATTAGGATCCAGACATCTTTGCAGAGCCATTATTCTACTAACCAGAAGAACCTAGCAAGATATCCTTAACAGGCTTAAATTTTTATGAAATAAATCCAGGAAGGCTAACATATTCATATATTCTAAAATATTCTTTGGATGTGGGATTTTAAATGATTGCATTGAATGTGCCATAATTTATTTAGCTATACACTCTTGTTAGACTTTCAGGAAATTTCCCATTTTTCATCATAAATCATGGAGTGATACACCTTCTCACAGGTACATCATTCTGTGCATTTTTAAATCATTAGCTTAGAGTAAGTCCTAGAAGTGAAATTACTGAATTATTGATCACAAACATTTTTAAGACTTTAGGCACTATTTGTGGCTCTCTCCCCTGTGCAGAAGGCATCTGAAGGTCTTGCCCTCTCACCTGCCCTGAGGAGCAGCAATGCTGGAATGGATTGAACTTATTCCTGGAGGTGAATCACTTGGGAAAACTTGGAACTGGGCTCTGGAGGAAATCGCTTCCTTTTCCTTGATAAAATCATGCTTGGATTTCGATTTTCGCCACTTACATTTTCTGGAAATACCTTTTACAATTGCTTACATAATATCTACTTTTAATTTTTAAATGCACATTTTAAAATCACTTACAACCTCACCAAACACTATTCAAATTTTTAATATATATTTTTCTATACACTGTGTGGATCATGTGTGTATATATTCGTACATATATATACAAATATGTGGCATAAAATATATTGCTTATTTTGTACACTTAGGATCAATTTTTCACAAACATAAAACAATGCTTCAAAACAGCTTCACAGTTATGTCATTGCATATAAAAGTGATTATATTCTTAAGACAAATACTCAGAAGTAGCGTTGCTAGAATACATGTGTTTTAAGAAAATAGTTATTACTAAATTGATTCCACTAATTAACCCTCTCCCAAGCAGATAAGAGAGCACTCTTCCTTCTGCTGATGAACATATTGAGTATTACTTTTAAAAGACATCAATTTTATATGTAAAAATAGCATGTCGTTTATATTTGGGCTTCTCTCAATGGCAAACTAGGCTAAATATGTTTTCATGTGTTTACTTATCTTTTCTATTTCCTTTATATTAATCAATTGCTTATATCATTTGCCTACTTTTTTCTCATTAATTTCCGTGGAATTTCACACTTTAAGAATATTGCAGGATGACCATAGAAAGGACATATATACCATTAAGCTTTTCATTTGTCTTTTAATTGTACTATGAGTTATTTTTACTAGCAGAGTAAATATAAATTTTAGGGACAAATTTAATAATGTTTAATTTATTATTTCTACTGTTGTACTGGTGTTGTGGAAATCCAAGCAAGATTTCTTTAAGTTACACCATCCTTTTCTGGAAGCCTGAGAACCCATGTACACCATAGCCCCTCTCTGAAAAGATCCTTAACCCTGTTTGACCAATCTCAGTAAAATATGACTGGCTACATAATTTATGACACTCAATACAAAATAAAAATTGAACAAAGCCCCTTGTTCAAAAATTATTAAGAATTTCCAGACAGCCAAAGCAGAGCATTAAATCAAGCATGGGGCCCTTCTAAGCATGGAGCCATGTTTAGGTCACATACCTGTGGAGATGGCCCAGCCCCAGCTGCACCACCTGATCAGAGACATTTGACCCAAAGACGAAAGATCTAGGCTGGCCTTTCCCTATAAAAGGCTGGTGCGAATGCTCTGCTCAATAAGATGCTCTATGCTGAGTAATAACTGGTGGAATCACTCTGATTCAGACTTTTGGAGAATTTAAACTTGGGAGTGAAAGAAAGAGAGAGAGACATCTAGAGAAACTACACTTTTCCCAATCATTTAGCTACTTAGCATATCACTATCACTGCAAAATCAGCATTCCTTCTGCCCTCTGACCTCTACCAGACACTAACTTCTTGCATATAGAGTGTTTGGTTGTTTTCCTGAGTTTTAGATTCTACCTAATTTAACAGGAATTCTTCACTAATTTAAATTACTTTTGAGATTTTGGGGTATCTTCATTTTCAAGAACAAATCTTAGATTTTTGGATGGAGACATTAAGTGCCTGATGATGGAGATACATTTACTGGGAAAAAGAATGAGAAAGAGCAAAAGTCAAACATTCTATTTCAGCAATATTATGTTGGAGATGTCTACTGGACATTCAAGCAGAGATGCCAAGTGGGCTGCAGGCCAGGGAGAGGTAAGGGAGACGAGTTAACAGATTTGGGGGTCATTTACATAGAGAGAGTGTTTACAGCTGGGACTGGATAGACCCACCCGAGAAGAGCGAGGAGAGAAGCCATAGAAGGAACCAGAAATGATGCCTGGACGCTCGAGATTCAGACTGATGATTGCTGGGTAGTGCGATTCTTTATGATTTTTCTTTTCCTGTTTGGGTTTTTCCTGTTTCATTTTTTTTTTTTTTACCATAAATAGATATAATGCTTAAAGCCATAAAAAAGTAATTAAAAGTTAAAGGTCATTTACTTTTTGTTTTTATAGACCTGCCAAAGATTTAGCCTTCAAGCACTCCGTTGTTAATTAAAATGTGAATGGTGAATACTTCATACTTACACATTTTATTCCATGTTAAATATACTTCAATGAAAATGCAAGTAAAAACTCATAATTGGTAAGGATAGTTGTTGTACAGATAACATAGTTTCTATTTTTTTGAGAACAGGAGAGAGTGCACTAAATGTGAAAGCACTTGATAACTTACATCCTGATGGGGCTTTTAATTTTTTTCTCTCTTACCACAAAGAAAAATTTCCTAAAAATGCTTCCTGTCAGCCTATTCTAAAAGAAAGCACACAGAAAAAATGAGCAAGCTTAAAAAAAAAAAGTTACTTTGAATGTCCTTGTCATAAACTCAAGTTAATTAAGTGACAAATGTGAAATGTGAAAACTCGGCCCTATATCCCAGTTCATTTATTCAACAATGATAAACAGGACAGACATGCTCTCTGACCTCTTTTGGCTTAAAGTCTGGTGAAAGAGGCAGGTGTTAAGCTGAAAAGTAACTGAGATGAATTAAAAAGAGGGTTTGGGGGCCAGCCCCGGGGGTAAGTGGTTCAAGTTCCACACTCCACTTCAGCAGACCAGGTTCGCAGGCTTGGATCCCGGGCACAGACCTACTCCAGTCATCAGCCATGCTGTGGAGGCATCCTACATATAAAGTGGAGGAAGACTGGCACAGATGTTAGCTCAGGGCTAATCTTCCTCAAGCAAAAAAAGAGGAAAATTGGCAATGTATGTTAAGCTCAGGGTGAATCTTCCTCACCAAAAAAAAAAAAAAAATGAGGGTTTGGTGTGCTGATGGAGGACATGGAGATGGGAGGGTCAGGCCATCTTGTCCGGGGGAAAGACATAGACACCAAGATGGGAAAGATGAATAGTGTGGAAGGCTGAACATCCTAATGTCCAGAACCTGTGAATGTTACCTGAGAAGGTGAAGGGACTTTACCAACGTAACTGAGTTAAGGATCTTGAGATAAGGGGATTATCCTGGATTATCTGGATGGGCATTTGATGTAATCACAAGTGTCCTTGTAAGAAGGATGCAGAAGCAGTCAGGGTCAGAGAAGAAGGGGATATGATCACAGAAGCAGAGATTGGATGATGTCCTTTGAAGGCGCAAGAAGGGGCCACAAACCAAGGAATACAGGAAGCCGTTGGAAACTGAAAAAAACGAGGAAACACATCCCCCTCTCAGAGGCTCCAGGAGCAGTCAACCCTGCAGTCACCTTAACCTCAGTCTAGTGAAACTGATTTTGGAGTTCTGGCCTCCAGAACTATAACAGAATAACTTTTGCTATTTTAAGCCATCAAGGCTTTGGTAATTTGTCACAGTGGCCAGAGGAAACTAATACAAGGAAGAATTATCTAGAAGAGGAGATAGGGAGAGGGCGATGCCTTCTAGGGAACTGTAGATGCCCAGTGCATCAGAGGGAGATGCTTGACATTCTAATGTTTTGGGGGAATAATAAGTGAATGGGGAAAAAAAGCATGAGATTAGATTGCGGGGAGAGGTCAGCACTAGATAATGCCAGGCCTTGGACGTGTTAAGAATTTTTTTTTATAATCATAAAGGGAGTGGGAAAAACATTAAGAGTTTTAAGCAAGTGAATGACTTTTTGAAGATCACTCTGGTTCTTGGAAGAGGAATATAAATTGTAACGTGGGCAAGAAGGAAGAACAGTGTGAGCTTATCAGAGGAAAAGGGCTGTCAATCGGAAATGCAGGTTCAGAGGAGGGTCAGATGCAGTGGTAAGAGCCGGGCTGCTGGCGGGTGGTGTTAATGCCAATCATCCATAGGATGTAAGCTGAGGGCTTTATTCTAGTAATAACAAAGGCCTGTATTTATTTTGTCTAATTTTTCTTCCTGTTCCCTTTTTGAGAGATGCCACAATGGTTTAGGATGGCTTTCTATGGTTTATAAACATGGAGTGGAGAGAAATAATTTGACTTACTTTAGAATCAAATTGATCACCTTTTAGATGAGGGCTCAGCAATCTCTGGCCCATGGGTTTAATTGGTCCACTGTTATTTTTTATTTTAGTTGTTTCTTCTTTCTAACATATGCATTCAATGCTATAAATTTCCCTCTAAGCATTGCTTTTGCCACATCTCACAAATTTTGATAAATTGTACTTTTCGTTTTAATTTAGTTCAAAGTATTTTTGAATTTCTCTGAGACTTCTTTGATCTATGCGTTATTTAGAAGTGTATTGCTTAATAGCCAAATATTTTGACATTTTCCACCTATCTCTTATTGATTTCTAGTGTAATTCCATTGTGGTCTGAGAGCATATTTTGTTTGACTTCTGTTCTTTTAAATGTGTTAAAATGTGTTTTATGGCCCAGAGTGTGGTCTATCTTGGTGAATGTTCTATGCAAACTTAAGAAAAATGTGTATTCTGCTATTGTTGGATAAAATAATCTATAAATGTCAATTAGATCCAGTTGATTGATGGTGCTGTTCAGTTCAACTATGTCCTCACTGAATTTCTGCCTGCTGGATCTGTCAATTACTGATAGCGGGGTGATGAAGTCTCCAACTATAATAGTGGATTCGTCTATCTCTCCCAGCAGTTCCATCGGTTTCCGCTTCATATATTTTGAAGCTCTGTTGTAGACACCTGTGTGTTAAGGGTTATTATGTCTTCTTGGAGAACTGACCTCTTTACAATCATGTAATGGCCCTCTTAATCCCTGATAATTTTCCTCGTTCTGAAGTCTATTTGCTTGAAATTGCTATAGCTACTCCCATTTTCTTTTGATTAGTGTTAGCTCAATATGTTTTCTCCAACCCTTTAACTTTCAATCTGTGTTTTTAATTTTTTTATATATTGTGGACAATATATAGTTGGGTCCCTGGTAGTTTCTGAATTTTAATTGGTGTATTTCATAGCCTTTTTTGTAAATAAAGTTTTATTGAACTATAGCTATAATTCATGTTATGTGTTGTCTACAGCTGCTTTCATGCTACAATGGCAGAGCTTAGTAGCTGCAACAGAGATCATATAGCCCTCAAACATGAAAATATTACTCTCTGACCCTTTGTTAAAAAAAAATACGCTAACAGCTATAAGATCACAGCCCTCTATTACTTGTTTATTATCTTTTAAGTGATTCCTGATGTGGAAAACCCTGATTCCTGGGTTTTGTGGATTCTTTTTCCCCAAATTGGAATTCACAAACCAACCCAAATATTGGAGACAATACAAATATGTTTTTACCTGTCACTTAAAAAAAATAGCATTAGCACAACACAGAGCCACTTAAAAAATATAGTGTCGATATAATACAACGCTTAAGTCTAGCCATTTCTAGGGCGTGATGTATACTTACTCTGGGTGATATTAGAACTCAAAGGAGTTTCTTGGCATGTAAAAGAAAGTTTCCATATACGTGCAATGTATTAACAAAAATGAGTAATATCTGATTTTAAAAAAGTACTTCTGAGCTCTGCATCGCATTTTCTTCCTACCCACTGCCTACATAAGTCTCTACGTAGGCTTAAACAAGCTGGCAAATTCTGGTATTGCATAAATCGTATGCTGGCAATTTAAATGTATGGACTTTTAAAAGAAATTCATGTTACTTCAGCAAGCAAATGATGAATATAATTCTTTTGTGGCTGGCAATGTCATGCTGATATCAACTTTCATGGAAGAGCTTATCCAAGCATCCATGTTCCTCCTAACCACAGCGGCGACTGAACAGAGACTTAACATTGCTACCCGTTAACATACTATTGACCCACGGTTATTTATGGTGACAGGGCCAGCCATTATGTCACAATTAAAAGCTTCTTTCAAATGAGAAAATAAAAATCACTCCAAATATAAATTTTAAAATGCAGTGTTAAATATTTATGAGAAATGCCCCCAAGATGCTGAGTTTAGCAATTGCATAATGAAAGTGCCACGTATTTTGGAGAAAGATTATTCCCCACTGCTGCACAATCAAGGCATTTTTAAGTGACCTATGAGTAAAAGAAAAGAAAAGAGAGAGAGGAAGGGTGGCTACAAATTAATAAAGCATGTAGTGTCATTTGATTACCGGCCACTGCAGTGTGAAATGAGTTGGTTTTAGTCCAGCTGTGCCGACTGATGGTTATCATCAACTTCCCTCCATGAGCCTGATGAGTCGGCCCCAACAGAAGGATTCTGGGAAAGAGGCGGAGGAGTGGATGAGGATAAAACAGGTCAGATCTTTGCATAGAGGCGAACAGCACCGTTTCCATCAAGGCCATGGTCAGCCTGCTTTGTGGCCCTGAAACACCAAATAGCTGTAGAGATTGGCTATCAAATTTTTAAAACTTCCCGAGAACAAAGTGCACTTTCAAAAAAATAAAAACTATTTCAAAGAATCAAATGAAATGGACTTGTAAGTGGCCTGAGAAAGCATCTAATCAAGTAGCTCTCTGTGATGACTGATCAGCAAGATGGATAAGTGCCTACATATTTCTAAATTCAGCCAGGGACCTGCTGAGTCAGAACCTCTGGCAATGGGGCCCAAAAGAATGATTTAAAAAAAAATCCCAATTTTATTGGTTGACGGACACTCTATGCACGCTTTTATGGATAGAACATACTTCTCCCCCCTTGGAGAAGTAAGGGTCAGTCCATATGATTTGCTTTGGATCATGACATGTGGGCAGAATTAACATTGTCATTGTGCCAATTTCAAACCTAGGCCTTTCAGAAACCTCACAAGTTTACACTTGCACTCCTGTGTCTGTACCATTGGCACAAAGAGAGCTTCTATGTAGCTTCAGAGTACCCACAGAATGAATATATATGACAGAGAACCATCCCAGTGATCTTAACCCACGCATCTGCAGCAGGAGGCAGAGCCGCCCCAGCCTCTGTAACCTGGATGAATAAGCCCAGCTGACACGAAGACCAGCAGGACCAATTCAGCAGAGTCACAGACACATGATAAGTAAATTCTTATTGCTCTCTGCAGATGAGAGTTTTGTTTGTGACTATAGGCACGACATATTGTGATGCCGGGCAATAGATGCATCCGATATAGGAGGGAAGGAAAAATTCAGCCTCAAACAGGAAACTCTGAAGAATGCATGTCAAATCTCAGATGAAAGTGATTGAAGAAAATCAGTGAGAGGCAATCTGTACTTCCTCCTCCTGAGAAAATTGTGTGGGGTGCAGGAAGCTATCATGGAAATTGGAAGATCTCAATGAAATTTTCCTAGTTTGGAAGGTTGTGCATTGAGAAGAATGTTGACCATGGTAGAGGAGGAAATAGCTCAACTTAGAATTCAGCTCTGTACTGGATAAAGCAGTCAGGTAACAGCTTATTAACCGCATTCAAAAGAGGCTCAAAGATCCCAGATTTGTAAAAATTACAAATTACAAATTACTGTAAAAATTACCTCTGCCAGCTAAAAGACAGCAGAAAGCAGCAGCGAACTCATACAGCCGAACTCATGAACCCCAGGGCAGACAGAAAGACAAAGCAGGGTAGTCCCTTCTGCTGAGATTTCTCAAGGAGAAAAAGAAAATGACACTGAAAAGGGTGGATCACCAAAAACTGGTGATGAGACAGATGCTAAGAATCCAGAGGGAAGATGGTAGAGATTCCTACTTCATTCATTACATAAAAAATTAATACTATAAGGAATAATTGTTCATTGTTTTAGATGTGATATAGTGTTGTGATTGTATTATTTTAAAGAGCCCTTAGCTTTTATAGATACCTAAAGAAATATTTGCAGATGAATAAAATGATGTCTGGGATTCACCTCGAAATAATCAAGAGGAGAGGAGTGGGTAGGAGTATAAATGCAACAAGATTGACCATGTCTTATAATCGTGAATCTGGGTTATAATGTGCTTAAGGGCTCATTATATTATTTTTCTACATTTTCATAACAAGAAGTTTAAAAAGACAATTCCAGGAGAGTTAAAGTTTAAATATAAACAACAAACCCATAAAATATTGGGGAAAATCTTGGTAAACATATGTGTAAGTC
This sequence comes from Equus quagga, assembly GCF_021613505.1. Lineage (NCBI taxonomy): Eukaryota > Metazoa > Chordata > Mammalia > Perissodactyla > Equidae > Equus > Equus quagga. Next base: position 75,647,183 of record NC_060271.1, read on the forward strand.
TTTCTAATGCATAATAATATAGGTAGAATCCATCAAGGAAAAAATTATTATATTTGACTACATAAAATTGCAAACATCTGCATCTATATCTATCTATAGTTATACATATAGATATAGATAAAGCATATACATATAGTTTCAGAAAATATTTAATAACCATGGAAATTTTTCACAATTTTTAAATAGATTCTTAAATGGATTATAAAACTAATACAGTATAATTCAAAATTTTTTATGCTCATATTTATTTGTTCCTTTTGCTAAGAGGTGGCCATCACAGCAAACAAATCAGAGTCTGTGCCTCGGGTGGAGATAGAGAATAAATAATCCGTTACACATAAAGTCTATGTGCCATGAATGAGAAGCACAGAGAATTATGATAACATCTAACAGGAGACACACTCCAGGTGGGTTGAGGGAAGGCAATAAGGAAGAATCCCTCGGCTTTCCAGCTGACAATTCTGAGGGGTAACTGGGAACTAGCTAGAAGAAGAAAATAAGCCTTAAATAAGAGAGTAATTTTCTCATTCATGAAGTGGCAGATAAACTTTTCCATTACTCAATATGCGTTTCCATAATTTCAAATAGTATATTGAATTACTTTTATAATCTGAAAAGCACATGTTGTAAAAATAAAATACAATAATGTACAACTGGAAAACAGTTTTTCTTTCATATTGTAGCTTCTCAGTAAACACAAATGTGTTTTGTTTGAAAGGCCTTCAATTCTCAAAATAAAAAGGTGATTTTTTTTTTCAGTTCATCTTAGACAGTTCTGATGTAATTAGTGAATTAAGTGTCAAGTGAATCAGGATTTTTGTTGAAATTGAAAACATTATTATTTTTCATTTGCCAAGGCCTGGCAAAGTGACTAAATATATGTGCATCTTAAAAGGAGTGGGCACAATGTGTGTAGAATATAGGTGGGAATTGACTTCTAAGTGTTGAGCAAGAAAACTAGAAATATAATGCAGAACAAGAGACAGGAGAAGAGTGAGGGGGAGGGGATTAGACAGAAAGGGAGAGGAGGGAGGAAGAGGAGACAAGAGAGGAGAAGGGAATCGGGTATCTCGGTACACAAGTAGTAGGCACGCATATGCCTGGTCATATATGCTGCCAAGATTTACTAATTGCCAATGCCTCAGAATAATTGAACATTTAAAATCTTTCTACTTCATTTGTTTGGCTTTGCTAATATTTCTCTTATTCATCAAAGTAGGAAGAAAACCAATACACACTCGGGTTTGCCAATATAACTCTAAGCGCATAGAGTTTTTAAGCTTACAGATCTTTCTAAGAGATATAACTTTCTCAGCACAATCTCCCATGTAAGAAATGGAAAATGTTTCATTTGCAAAGAATCATCTCTTGTTTTTGATGCAGCAGGAAATCTAGCAATAATTCCTTTTTGTTAGAAATTAAGAAAGTTTAAGTTTTCTGTCACTTTAACCTAATAGGTTGAGATTTATGCCAATATTTGACTTCACCAAGGACCATAATTTCTGTACCTAATGTGATGAGAGTCATAATGAGTAGGAAGACAGAAAAGAAAAGGCGTAATTTTAGAATTAGACTGGTGTGGTGGTTTCTAACGTTTGGGAAAGTTACTTAGCCTTCCAGAGCATCTGTTTACGTCTGTGAAGTCACCTGTGTCAAAATGACATGGCATATGCATGTAAAACCAGCTTTTGGTGAACAGTATATAAACCAATAAAAATAACCCATTAATGTATTAATAAACACTCGGGTCAATATAAAAATTTTTTAACCACACTACTTTTGCTATCTGTTTCATCATTCCACCTTTAATTAAAACAAAAAGTGGCAGATTTTTTCCTGGATTCCAAGTTCTCATCTTTGTATTCTAAAGAGGTTTTCCGTCCACTCCCATCCTTTATGCTTTGATTTAAGATGACAATATTTCTATTCAGCATTATAAGGAATAGTCTTCAAGTGAAAAATAATTTGAAGCTGTGTGTCTGTCATATTAAGTAAATAGTACCTCAAAAAAAAAGCCGAACTACCTAAAACCAGGAAAAACTGCGAGTGACCATCTTGGGGAGGCGATTTCTTTGCAATGGAATACCCTGTGGTTGAATTACAGAAAAGCCTGGATGGAAAAAGGCATAACATTAACTGAGGAAGCCCGGACTGCATTTTACACATGAGACTTAGGTTTGAACTGATTGGAGAACATTTAATAAATCCACTTGGGCAAAGTTATGGCACTTGGGGGAGATTTGAAATAGCACTATAATTGTGAAAAGTTCATGAGATGCCAATTCATACCAGTGACTATAATAAAAAGTGGCCAGAAGTAACAGGTCTGGGACTGTGGTTCAGATAAATTTTCCAGGGTAAAACAGCACTAAAAAAGTGTTATACACAAAGATAGAATTTTCTTTCATGATTCACAGCAGCAGAGGCTTTCAAGAGACAAAGAACCTAGCAACTCAATGGATGATAGTGTGTTTGCTACTGGAAAGCAGAGGAAAGAAGGAGCTGAAGATGGGAGACATGGAATAAACTAGACAGGACTGAAATGCTATGTGCTTTGATATTCACCAAGCAAAAAAAATAGTTTAAAGTGCAGGTGGAGACCTTAGAACTACAGAGAAAGATATCCTTTTTTCCACTTCACTTATTGGATTATGTAGAACAGAACAGCCTTCTGTTTAAATGGTGTGCTGCGCATTCATCTATTTTAGGGCAGAATGTGAGCTTTCTAAAATGAATAAATCCATCCTGTCTCAATGGTACATCTGATGTAATATTTATAACCTATCACATCAAATGCAACTTCTGTGTCCTTTGTCCACAATTCGCAAGCGTTAGGCAAATCCTTAAACCAAGGGTCACTTGACTCTCTCAGTAGAGTGTTTCTCTATATTTATAAACCACCTGGGAATCTGTTAAAAAGGAAGAGTCCCGTGGCCCACCCTCCAGATTCTGATTCTGTAGATCTGGGGTGGGGCATAGTTAAGAAACACCCGAAGTGACTCCAAAAGCAAGTGGTCCACGGGATGAAGCCATATCCTAAAGAATAACAAAGTCTTCGCCCATCTATTTTTTAAAGAAAAAAACGAGAAATTCATTTGGATCCTAATTGTTCAAATTTTTTCCTATTCCTCATCCTTCAATTAAATAATAGGTTAAAAAGAAGACTCATCAATGGATGCTAAAACCAGTAGGTGAAAGTTTGACAAGGAAAAGTATATTTTCACAATCTCAAAGTAGCTCTTCAAGGAATATGTATTATTTATGGTACTTAATAAATAAAAAATAATTTAAATTGACCTCACAGTGACAAAATCTGGCAGACACCATCTTAGCCAAGTGATAAAAGTGAACATCAATGGTAATGGGACAAATCCACCTCCTATTGAACAGAATAGCTAGTCTGTGATATTTCTGCCAAAATTGCACAATCTGAATTGAATCATGAGAAAATAGTTAACAAATATGTAATGAAATTAACTGGCTTCTACACTTTAAAAGTATTGTCATGAAAACAAAGGAAAGATGAGAAATTGTTCCAAAGTGATGGAGACTAAGGAGAGTTCACAACTAAATCCCACACACGATCCCAGGTGGAAAGCTGGACCAGAAAGGAAAGGGAAACAGGAGAAGCAGGTCTCGTATGTTTGTTTCTTTTTTCCTTTCTGCTATAAATGACATCATTGAGATAGTGGAAAGAAATTTGAATGGAACTTGAGGATAAGGTGGTGGTATTGTACCAATGTTAATTTCCTGATTTTGATAGATTTATTGTGGTTATGTAGGAGAGTATCCTTGTTTTAGAAAAATATACATTCAATAATTTAAAGATAATGAGGTATCCTGTCTGAGACTAATTCTTAAATGATGTAGAAAATATAGAGAAAGCTAGATAGACAGACAGAAAAAGACAGAGAGAGAAAAGAAGCAAATGTGGTCAAATGTTAACAATGGTGGAGTCCGAGTGAAGGGTATGCAGGTGTTGTACTGTTTTTGCAGGTTTGCTGTGATGTTGAAATTACTTCAAAATAAAGAGTAAAAAGAGAGAGAGAGAACAATCTCAAATTGATAATTATAAAATGGTAGCATGAATTCCTTGTACAAGCAACAAGAACCAAGTTCTATATTTATCCTACTATATGCCATTTACAAGGGACACATCTAATCTATAAAGTCACAGAAATGTTGAAAGTCAAAGTTACATCTGGCAAATACTAATCGAAACAAATTGGCGCAGGTATATTAATAAGAAACAAAGGAAGCGTTAGGTAAAAAGCATTATAAGAAATAAGGGAGGGAGAGCAAGAAGATGTTTGGCTCATCAGTTCTAAATTTATATACGCACCTAATTGCATAGCATCGAAACATAAGATATAAAGCAAAAACTGATAGAACCAAAAGTTCACACTGAAATGAGAGATTTTAACATATCACTCTGAAATATTTAGATCAAGCAGACAAGAGTCAATAAAGACATGGAAACTTGAACAACATGAACAAGCTGGCTCTGTGAGCTTACATAGAATACTGAACTCCATACCTGCAGAATACACATTATTTTGAGACACATACAGAATACTTACAAAAATTTCCCAAATATTGCACCACACGTATAACGAGTTTCATTATATTTTAAAGGATTGATATCACACAGGCCAAAATGCAAATTACCAAGAAATCAGTAGCTAAAAGATAACTGGGTAATTTGTAAATGCTTAGAATCCCCTTTATGTGGGAATTCCAGATTTAGTTTACCTCAGTCCCCACTACTCCCTATTAGAGCCCAAAACTGAGGCCAGAGTGAAGTGGCTATTCATCATTATGCCACTGCTCTGTTGGTTTGTAGAGTAAACAGTTTTTCTTGATACCCATGTTGCTATCTAAAATGGGGTGAGGAGAGACAAGCCAATGGGAATACTTCAAGAAAAATGTGTAAATGACGTGTTCACTACGCAAAGTCAGGAGAATATGACTTAATATTTCATTATGAGACAAACCATAATAAGAATTATAATTAGTATACAAAAAAGATGAATGATGAAAAATAAATGAACTTCAAAGAAAGGGCTGAAATTTCTAAACTTTTTAGTATAAAATAAACATTGCTACAGTGCAATGCCATTATCTATTACTTGAAAATTTCCTTAGGCCCTAAAACCTTTTGCACGAGGTAAGCTTACTAAAAAAAATATATCTATAGAAGGCATTAAGCAGAAATAATCAATTTCAAAAATGTATCTAGCCAGAAATACTACAGTTCAATGTATGGTAGGTGTGGCTAAGCACTTATAGGATGCAATGCATGAAAAAGTTAAATCTTTTGTCGCATATTCTATTGCAGCTGATGAAAGCACAGGGAAAAATAATACCACACAGTCAGCTGTATTTATTCATGATGTCAAAAGGAATTTTGATGTGACCAAAGGCAGAATGGTCACGATACGAATAACATCGGGAAATGATTTTTTGTGCATAATAGGAAAATATTCATGTTGGACAAATTCAAAATTAGTGGTAAGACTACAAACAGTGGTGCTATAATGGTCCATGCTATACAAGTTTACTTCAAGGTCACAACGTGTTTCCAGGTCATAGGGCATTGCACCACCCACCAGGGAGATCTTTGTGCTAAAAGTTAAAAAGGAAACTCTTTGTCAAAGTAGCCATTACCACACAGACTGTTTGAATCTCAGACAATCTAGCTCTTGGCTTGATGAATTGGATACTGTACTGCTTGAAAGTATCTGGCTTAGTGGTGACATGGAGCTGAGGATATTTTTTAAACTATTCAAAGAAATCTACTTGCTTGTATCATCCGAGGATAACCCCCAGGCTAGTTTACCAGTCAAAACTGGATCAGATTGAATCTTTTGGGTTGACGTTACAGCCAAGCTAAACCCCGAATATTTCTTTGTATGGGTGTTCATGTGTACTTACACAAAATTGCGTGATTCCATTCACTTACTCCTAGAAAAACTGTGGCTTTGGGAAACACTCTTGGGCAAGGAATAACAACCAGCCAACCTTCCTACCCTGAGATTGGTTTCTAGAAATGACAGTATTGTCTCAACTACAGTCTCGAAATTGTGGAGTTGAAGACTCAATTCAAAAAAATATTATCTGACTTTACATTTTATAAAAATGACCTAACATTTTGCAGTTAGCTTTTCTCTGTGAGTGAAGACCCAGGCAGAAGATGCTAAACTGGAGTAGAGCAAAGAATGGGAAACCAAATATGATGCCATGAAAATACCAGAATTCTACAAGTATCTCAGATGAAGTTATGCTAAACACAAAAACAACTGTGCTAAAATACTCCTCATATTCACAATTACCCATATTAGTTGTTTTAAAATTATGAAAATGAATAAAACTAAACATTGCCCCACTTAACTGTATTACAGTTGAATGTTTTTTGCATATTGAAATTGAAAACGCAAGACTAACAGTCATTTCTTCCTTCTATTAAAAAAAAAACTGTAAGAGTTTGGGTTCCAAATCAAAGAAATAACAAATTATGAAAGTTAATAAGTAGTTACGATGTTCTATTTGTATTTTTCATTTTTTAATTTAAAAAAATCTCTAGTTCATACATTTCTGTAATGAGTTTGCATCCTTTATCACTTGTTTGTGTTACTACCTGACTCCTTTAACCATATACGTAGTCTTGGTCACATTTTACCTCCAGATCTACATTTTCAACTACCTACCAGATATCAATATTTTTAGATGTCTATGGCACATCAAACTCAACACTTCCGAAATAGAACTTAGAAGGCTTGCCTCAGGAATTCGAATTTATCAGCCAGTGCCTTTAAACAGCCATTCACATTGATTCCAAATCTGCATTCCTCCTAGAATATCTCCTTCTCCATCACCCAAAGCAGCCAACTTTCTTCACGATAGCTCTCATGTCTGTCTTCTCCTTCCTGGTCACATTGCCTTGGTTTAGTTCTTGGTCACTGTCATGGTCAAGCATTTGCAGTGTCACTTTGAAAGACTTCCTGCCTTCAAGTTCAACCTCCATCCATCCTGTATAATAGGCCAGAGTAAATCTTTTTCAATACACTGATGATCAGGCCCCTCCTCTGCTCACACGCTGTTATTGACCTGCTTTGGACCACCCACAGTATGAAGGTTGTGCTCCTTAGCCCAGCGACAAGTCCCTGTGGTCTGCTCCCACCCTAATTCTCCCAGTCTTAGTGTCCACTACTCCCACCATGCATATTTTCAAGTAGCTAACTGGTTATATAATGCGCCGCACTGGGATTTACCTTTTGCCCATATTCTTATCTTAGCTCATGACTAGAATGCCCTTCTGCTCCATGTCCACTTATTGAAGTGTTAGCCTCCTTCAAGGTCCATCTCAAAAGCCCTTCTCCATTAACAGCCTACATTGAATCTCCCAACTGAAATAACTGTCTTTCTCTTAGGTAATCCTATTATAACTTACCATGAATTTAACTGTTATTACCCACTTTGTTATAATTAAATATATAAAAAATATAAATCTTGCCCCTACCAGTCCAGAAATTCCTTAGAGGCAGGAACTGTGTCTGACTTGACTCTAAGTCCCAGTGATTCACTCGTCATAGGTGTTTAATAACGAATTGAGTGTGTATGTTAAAGGAGGAGAAAATGAACCTTTAAAGGATCCATAGGTAGTTTTTGGTCTATAAACTTCTGGAAAAAATTCCAAAATTCTACTGGTATCCTAGATATGTAAACACCGAGGCATTTGTCATTAACTTGCTGCTCTGCATCTTCCCCTTCCTACTATCACCTTGATTCTGTTTGAGGGAATCACCCCTGCCCCTCATTATATGCAGTCTTCGTAGATAGATAATTCAAAATTTTGGCTTCTCTGCTCCTTCTGAAGGATCTGAGCAAGGGCAAATGGCCTAATGTTAGCCAATTGGATGCTTCTTCCCGGGGCTTAAATTTTGATCCAGTGATGAAAGATGGAGAGAAGAGTTGAAAGTTATTCATGGCAGTGGTGGCCGCGGAAGCAATAAAGCCATGGTGGTAATAGTGGCATCCTGGCCAGGGTGCTCAGCCTCGAGGCCATTGTTATGCTTCCAACATCTTTCCTGGCTCTGCAGAGTCCCCTAAATTCATGCCTGCCTTCTCCAGTGCCCATGGCTTCCATAATCCTGCCAATCTCCTGCCAATGAATTCTTTTTTTCTTATAATTTAGGGTTGGTGTCTATAGCTTCAACTAAAAGTCTTTGCTAATACACCGTATATATTTATTTTCTGGGGAGGGATTTGTAGATATTAATTAGATTCTCAAAAGTACATATGCTTCCTTCCAAATAGTAAGAACTATCATGTTAAAGTTTGTAGGCTGTAGCTTACAAAGCGAAGAATCTGATAATGTCATGATTCCAATTAACTTTAATCATGTTCTAAGTACTCATTCGAGAAGCTTTATGGAAAGCTGTCAATAAAGCCAAGAAAATGAAGATAATTTTAAATAAAAATATCTCCGTTTCTTAATTATTTTATAGATTAATTCTTCCTCTACAACGTAAGTAGAAACTTTTGCTAACTCTATCTGGTGACCTGGCTCAGGAAAGACATATAGGAGCACCAATACCTTTTCCAAATCTGTTCCCTGTCCCTCTACTGATGACAGCAGAAAGGAAGTGAAGAAATTACCCTTTGAAACAGAATTCCTTTGGTTTTTCTTCAAATTTCTTATTTGTCTCTCCTTCTTATCACACAGCTTGTCAAGCTATAACACTGCTTCCTGCTCATAAAAGTCTGAAACTAGTAGAACATGAAGCTCAAGGTGAATCTGCAAGACCCATATGAGCTTAAAATCCCACTATTTTAACATTTTTTTAATTTCAGGTTTAGGAAACATTATATTGGACTCATTTAGAGTTTTTTCATACCCCTTTTGGGCAGGAGAAAAAAAAATGGATTTTAAAAACAGATTCTATGAACTGAACTTCAGAGTTGTAAAACATCTTTGACAGATCCTAAGAACTTGATTTCTTACAGGTTTCTGGAAAATCTTGGTTTTTTCAAATGGAAATGAAATTTTCATCAGACATGATCTGTTTCTCAGCCCTTCAGTATAGAGTCTAACTTCTTTCCAAAGTATAACACCAGGTGAGGACTAGGCACTTATAAATAATCAATATATGACTGACTGATTAATTGATTTATTGACATCTCGATTGTGATATGAAGATCATGTGTTTCTGGCTTGAGGAGAGCCTTATATAGGACTTGCATATTTGCTCACAGCTGTGACGAAATGAAAGCGTGTACCTAGTTGCATTTTCCATATTTCCAACAAGGTAATTTCCATGCCCTATTTTGTACCTAGAATAGGGGACAGCAGCCTTTAGCTCCTAGGCTAACACTGGCCTGCCATCTGTTTTTGAAAATAAAATTTTCTTGGAACAAAGCCACAATCATTCACTTACATATTGTTTGTGGCTGTTTTTGTGGTATAATGGCAGAGTTGAGTAATTGTAACAGAGACCGTGTGATCCACAAAGCCAGAAATATTTATTATCTGGCCCTTTCCAGAAAATTCTTGCTGTACCTTGGCCTAGAACATTGTCTCTCTATCAAGAATGGTATACATAATAGAATATTATGTAGCGTTAAAAAGAGAAGAAAATTCTGCCATTTGAGATAACATAGATAAACCTGAAGAACATTACACTAAGTAAAAGAAGATAGACACAGAAAGACAAATACTGCATGATATGACTTACATATGGAATATAAGAAAGTTGAACTCATAGTAACCGAGAGAAGAATGGTGGCCACTGGGGGCTGGGAGGTGGGGGAAATTGGGAGATGTTGATCAAAGGGTACAAACTTTCAGTTATAAGTTCTGAAGACCTAGCATACAGCATGGTGACCATAGCTAATAATAATATATTATACACTTGAAATTCGCTAAAAGAGTAGATCTCGGGGCTGGCCCCGTGGCCGAGCGGTTAAGTTCGCGCGCTCCGCTGCAGGCGGCCCAGTGTTTCGTTGGTTCGAATCCTGGGCGCGGACATGACACTGCTCATGAAACCACGCTGAGGCAGCGTCCCACATGCCACAACTAGAAGGACCCACAACAAAGAATATACAACTATGTACCGGGGGGCTTTGGGGAGAAAAAGGAAAAAATAAAATCTTTAAAAGAGTAGATTTCAAGTGCTCCTGCCACACACACACACAAAAATGGTAATTATGTGAGGTGAGAGGTATGTTAATTATCTTGATTGTGGTAATCATGTCACAAAATCAAAAACATCACATTGTATACTTTAAATATATGCAATTTTTATTGTTAAAAAAAAAACACCTGTTTCCCACCACTAGAATGCAAACAGGACATGGATTTCTGTGTCAGTTTTGTTCATTTCTGTGTACACAGCATCTAGACTGGTGCCTGGCCTGTAACAGTACTCAATCAATATTTGTTCAATGAAAAAAAAAGAATGATATACAGAAAACCTTCTAGGTTAGCAAAAAGCTACCTGATAATCTAGAGGAAACTGTTCATTCACCCAACAAACGTCTCTTGGGTTTCAATGATGACTCAGGGGCTGTGCTAGACACTGAGCGTATATGACGGGAAAAAACAAAAATGCAGACATGATCTGTACCCTCATGGAGTTTACAGTCTAGTGTGGAATCATTAAACAAACAACCAGACAAAAATCACACACGCACAGAGGCAATGGTCAGCCAGAAGCTGTTGAGAGCACACGCAGAGTTCCAAGGTCATATCTACGGGCAACTTGTTCTCTCTGTTGGTCTGCAGTGCATCCTGCCATGTCACCCTGAAGGGGAAAGGGGAAAGAAGGGTGGGACAGACACAGCCAGCACCAATTCTTCTTCCCTCTGAATCAAGTTAGTGGGTTGGCAGCAGGCAGGAGTCACGAGTAAAGTATTTTGCTGGAGAATGGTACAGTTTAGAGTCGGGCACTGGCAGGAAGGCAGTTTTTCTAAAGTATTCCCCCGGCTGCCTTCAGTAAGGTCCTCATTAGCCTTGATGCGGGTTTCCTCTGATGATGCCCTTTACCCCGACTTGGAGAGACGGCAGCTTTTAAAGAGGCAGTTCAGTCCCCATGGTGGCTCAGTCCTTGGCCTAATTTAGGTAGTACAATAATTCTCTCCAACTGTGAAGATGATGAGATGATTTATCTGCGATTTCTTGTTTGAGAATTGGTGACCAAATTCAACAAGGAAACCACCCAGCCCGTGAGTCTTTTGGAATCTGCTGTAGCTAAGCTGGTGTCCTGTTGATATAACAGGCTTATAATGGGGCTGGTCCAGAATTGAAATGCTCCAGCCGCTCCCGTAATTACCTGTTTCAGATAATCACAGACTTTAGAACTTGAAAGGTCTGATAGATCATCTGACCTTATCCCAGCAGTTAAAAAAAAAAAAAAAAAAAAGGAAACAGAGCCCCTCAAAAAGGCCAAAAGTTGTTTCTATTTGACAAACATAATTTAGGGGTTAAAGATACCTAGGATCGCAACACAATCTGATTCATTAGTGAGTGAAACTTGTTTAAATTCAGGATTGTTCTTACATGAAGTGTAATATTTTAAGGTAGGCAGAAAAGTCTTTCCTGAGATGTGTGTAATCTTTCATTACCTTAATTCCATGTGGATCACAGCATTATACACCATCTCACAAATATCATTCTCAGCCAGGCGAAGAGTTTTTTACCCATGGCCCCGGCCACCCGTCTGGCTTCCTCACAGAGGGGTCACACTTGGAAAGCTTTCACACTGAGCACCACGATGAAGCTGCTGAACAAAATCCATCGTGATGTCAGATCCACGCTGGAACCTTCATAATGGGGCTACTAGAGGTTAACACATTGGAAGAATCATTTGCTTCCTCGAGTTTAAGTATGCCTTTCAAAGAGCAGTATGATGAGAATAGTGTAGAGTCATTGTTCTTTTGTTCTTCAACAAATGTCTACAGAAAAATAAATAAATTATCAACAAAGTTTCCATCATTCAATCACTAGCAGAAATGGAAACTCTTATATGACATATGTTTTGGTACCTCTGGTCATCAGTTTTAGAAGCAGGATCCCATGAGAAAGATAGATGACAGACAGATAGATAGACAGAAGATGGATAGATAGGTAGATAGATAGATATCTAAAGATAGGCAAAAGAGAGAAATAAAAAGAGGGATAAAGAGAGGGAGGGAGGGAAGCAATTTGATTTGTTTAGAAGTCTCCAATTTGGGGAATAGAAATGTAAATATAAATTTTATTTAAGCCACAAATTTCATTGACTCTATGCTAGATTCTTTTTCCATTTTTTTAATGACTTCTTAGATTACATACATTTTCAGTTATATCCAGTTATTGAATGTGTCCAATTCAGTTTAAAACTTTAGTCTCCTGTTTGTTCCAAAGTGCTGTGCTTCCTATCTTCCAATGCAGAGTAGGCATATGGCTGGTAAAGCCTGAGGTGGGAAGAGGACATGACTGTTCGTGGCCCACTTCTACTCCCCTGCATAAACTGTGCCCATCTGTTGTTGGAAAGGCAGTGAGAGGAAAGAGGACAGAACAGGGTGGTCTTGTGTAACATGTGAGAGTGCAGGGTGGTGCTGGCCTCCCTACAGTATATCTAGTTCCATCTACTGCTGGTGGCCCAAGGTGGTATGGTAGCCTCTGTGTGGATGTGGATGCTTTTCTTAGGATGATATCCAGTATCATCCCAGCTTCCTCCTTCTCTGGGGATGTTTTTAGAGAAGGGCAACTACATCTTCCATCAGTCCTGCCAGAGGTATACACTCAAAATTCTTTTCTGGGATTGAGAATACCCCTGCTTCCCTGGGACAGCCAGACTGTCCCATGTCTCAAGCCCCTTCTCTAAGCTCTAGTTTCCTTCACATGGACCCATTGGAACTGCTAGAACCCTCTGCACCACCCTCTGAGAGCCATAGGGGTTGGGCACAATACACAACCATCTTTTTAAATCCTTCTTTCTGAGATACTCAGCACAAATCTTTCCTTCAGGGCCATTTAGGTCATAAGTAGATAGTAGCATCAATCTATACAATCACATTTATCCCCAAACTTTAAGGGGACTCATGTCAGGCTCTCTCAGGAATCATCCCACCTACCCTACTAGGATCAAGACAGCACCAAGGGGGTAGTAAAGCATCCATACAAAAGAATTTGTTTGGGGTAGTTGCCAATCTTTACATCGGGCAGCACCCTCAACCTTTGTGACTGATTCTCTTGGAACCTCCTTTGCTTGCTTCAAGGACTGGAAAGGTGTCTAACCACAGCACTGAACTCTACACAAGCCAATGTCTCCCCACTCCCACATGCCCCCAGACCACCTGCTTCTCAGGTGTTTCTTATGTGAACTGGGGTCGGGTGGCTGGATGGTGGTTAACGGTACAGGACTTACATTTCACCTCTCAGTAAGTCCTACAAAGGAAGCATGTGGCAGTTTGGCAAGGCAATATGAGTGCCTTTTGTTGGGGGCTTTACACCTGCAGTAGAGAAGGTCCCCAAGAGCTTCAGGGTCAATAATTCACTAGAAAGACGCACAGGACTGAACAAAGCTGTTATACTCATGGTTATGGTTTATTACAGCAAAAGAATATAGATTAAAAACAGCAATGGGAAAAGGCTCAGAGGGCAGGGTCTAGGGAGTTCCAGGCATGAGCTTCCGGTTGTCCTCTCCCATAGAGCTGTGTAGACGGGGCTTACTTCTCCCAGCAAAGATGTGTGGCAACATGCACAGTATATTGCCAGCCAGGGAAGCTCACTTGAGCCTTGGTGTCCAAAGTTTTTATTAGGAGTGGTCACATAAACATGGCTGGCCTTAGTCTCCAACCCTTCCAGAGGTCAAGCTAATATCCTGTGGCCCAAGGCTTTGGCCATAAATCGGATTGTTAGCATAGACTATCTGGCATGGCCCATGGTCCTCAGGGGAGTAAAGACACTTTTATCACGCAGAATATTCCAAGGGTTTAGAGATTACCTCCAAGGAGCTAGTAGGGGAAGGCCAAATCTTTCTACCGTCAAGGTTAATCCTTTACTGCATAATGCCTTAGCTGCAACTTTCAGACAATAGGAAACATTTGCTTAAAGTCCTGCTATGCATAAAATTCTTACTGTCAGACTCTGGATAAATGTGAAGACCTTTACTTTCAGAGTGCTCCTTAGCACGTTAGGAGCTTCTGCAGCCAAACTCAGCCAATTGTGTTTTAGATGCAAGACTCTGCTTACAAGCTCCCTGGATAAAAGGGGGATTCTGTAGCTACCAGACAGTCCAAACTTGAACATAAAAATTGGGGCAAAGAGGAAGCTTAGATGGGTTACAGTGCTGATTGGGGCAGAATCAGGAGTAGAACACAGATGTCCTGATAGCAAGCCTACGCTTGCACCACCACAGAAAAGTTTTATGCTTCCCCATGAGAAAGATGGCTTGAGCACCTACCATGTGCCTAACATTGAACTAGCTGATAAATGGATGAAAAGGACAAGTATAAGTTATAGTTTTTGCCCCTGGGGTGCTCTTGGGGTTGCCAAGCACTGAACAGATAATGAGAATAAGAAAATATATGTTTTATGCAAACACTCTGCAAGAAATTAGAGAAAGAAAACACCACTAAAGGTAGTGGCTTCCTAGAGAAAGTGACTCTTTTTATCCCTCTGCAAAGAAGATTAACCACAAATTTTTTTCTCCACCATTCAAAACTGACAAATGCCCATAATCTTCAAATAACTAATCATTTTCCTATCTCAATCTCACTTAACTCAATCCCACAGTATCTCTTTTTAAGCTTTTCCAATTTTTTCCGCATCTCATATCTTCTGCATGTCTCTTACAATTTTATGACAATATTTATTATTACTGACTTCCAATTATAATTGCTTCAGCTGATATTTCTCATGGAATTCATCATGAGCTATATTTAGCTCACTTTGGGCCATCTACTTTCTCAAAAAATATTAATTTTTTCATCATTTCTATTCAGAAGACTCAACCTGGGACCTCACCATTTTAAATTAAACAGTCGAAGATGTAAAGAGAACTATTAATTAAGCAATGTACCAAGTTGTCCAATGGGGAGCAATATTTGTCACTGATGATCCATAATCTTCCTGCAATAAACCAATATTCACTTATTCAAGAAATATTTACTGAAGGCCCATTAGATTTAAGACACTACTCCGAATACTAGATATATGGCAGAAGCATGACCAAGTCTGATATGGTCTCTGCTCTCATAGAGCTCACCTTCTCATTAAAAGAGTCAGGAAATAAACAAGTAAACAAATAAATAAACAAAATAATCTCAGATAAGAGTAAAACCTAAAGAGGGCCATAAAATAGAGTGATATAAAAGAAAGTGACTGAGAAATAGGAGAGTTAATATAGATCACACCTTCAAAGTAACGTCTCACTTAGGAGGTGACATTGAACTTAGCCCTGAATGATGAGAAAATAGGCATGAGGAAATAAAATTTGGGGACAGAGTGGTCAAAGCAAAAGATGCAGTAGATGAAAGGTCTGTAATGGAAAGGAGTTGGTGGGTCTGAGGAACAGAAAGAGCTCAGTGTGTCTAGAATGGGTTGAGCAAGGGAGAGAGAATGATAAGCCGAAGTGAGAGCCCAAAAGTAGGCAAAGATCAGCTCAGTGCTTTGTAGGTGTCAGGGAGGTGGAAATTCCCCCGCTTCTACCAGTCTTGTGTTCTTACCATTAGACTCATAATAAAATTGACACAAGACTAGATCAACAGGAGGAAAATCCAGTTTAATACGCACGTATTAGAGATCATAGAGAAATGATGCTCAGAGTGAACAAAGTAGGCAGCATACTCATCTTTTAAACAAAGAAACAATAAATTTGTGAGGAATGACAGGACAAAGAAACTTAGGTTTGAGGCACATAATTAGTGAGGAATTTAAGCAGAGTTTAGGCTTGAGGTAGTAAATTAACAAGGTTTATTTATACAGGGTTCTTAGCCCTGAGTCCCCTGGCTCTGGTGATAAGGATGCTGGGAGAGCACCTTTCACATGGGAGGTTCATTTCATGCTTTCAACGGGAACAGAGACAGGAGGATCAAAAACCCTTTTTGCTTCTCAAGTAACTTTAATTCAAAATAATCAGTATACCATTGTGGTATATTTGGGGGTAGTTTGCCCTGGGCCCCAACGCAGGCAATGCATAGGAGTTTGAATTTTATCCTAAGTGCAAAGAGGAGTCACTGGAGAGTTTTATACCACAAACTTGTGTGATTAGCTTTCCATTTTTAAAAGTAAATGACTGCTCCACAGAGAACAGATTGAAAGGAGACAAAAGTGGAAGTAGACAGCTAGCTGGAAGTCTGTAGCAATAATCTACGTGGCTCAGGCTATGGTCATAGCAATGGAGATGCAGAGGTGGGTTAAGTATAATTATAGGGGTAGGACAACAGAACCAGCTGATGGATGAATTTGAGAGATGACAGTAGAAGAGAAATTGAGAATGACTTTTAGGTTTAGAACTTAAGCAACTCGATAGTTGGTGATGACATTAATTGAGATGAGGTGACATTAACTGATATCGAGAAGACTTGAGAAAAAAAATAGGTTGGGCAGAAAGTGAAAGCAGTAGGGTGGTTTTGTTCTGATGGCTTCATTTGTTTTGATTTGTTGGTCATGACAAATTTGAAATGCTAAAGAGATACCAAATAAAGACATCAACAGATATAGGAATTGGAATTGGAGTCAAGAGAGGAGACATAAATTGGAGTACTATCAACATAAAAATCACACTTAATGCCATAGAATTGTAGAGTTCACCTAATTTGTTGATAGATGGAGTAAATTCCATTAAGTTAAGCCATGAGTTGTATTTTTATTTGTGGTAGTGGATTTTGCGTCCATATATTCTTATCCCCTCTGAGTGTTTATTGAGATAATTGGTTCCCAATCTTAGGTCAACTCTCCTGGGTCAAAAGTGTAATTGAGGCCATTTACCAGAGGAAAGTTGCTGGCAGATATTCACATCAAACCTGTGATTTTTGGCTTCATTAACATTGCCCTCTAGCCAACTGGCAGTGCTAAACTCAGACAAATTATGTGAGAGAAGTATTTGTCCTCTTTAGCTTTTTAATATTCAAAACCCAGCAGAAGAACAACTGTTATTAGATAGGATTTTTAAATAAGCAGACACAAAAAAACTATTGATTTCTGAATTTATAAGGGGACTCTGCTTTTTAATAGAATTGACATGATTTCCAATAAAATACAAATGCTCTACAAATCTTAATCATAAGACCTAAACTTGCTTTACTCTATTTTAAATCTTGGCTCACTGCTTTAAATTATAGATAACATCACAGTGAGAAAAAGCAACAGAATTGGACCACTGCAGACTAAGCTGAACAAAAAAAGTTCACAAGTTTACAATATGTAAAAATGAAACATTTTTATTAGCAAAAGTGCCACATTTTAACTCTGACTGCCTTGACTCTTATCCATGACACTCTACCCATTAAAGCAGTGTTTGCATTTCAGAGCAAAACTAAGATGTGGATTAGTGTTGAGGTTTGAGGGGACCTATAAGTAACAGTTGGCTTCTGTCTCCAAATTTATAGCCAATTAAGAGGTAGAAGCAGGAAAAGGTAGAGAGGTCAGGTACATTGTCCCAGAAACTCTATCATACTTAAACACGAGGCTAGGAAAATGGTTCTTCTTCTTAGAATGATAAAAATAACTGGTAAATATAAAAGATGCAATAAAAACAACAGAGATAATCAAGTAAGTGCTCAAAAGACCAAAATAAGGTTTAGGATTAAGGCTGTGATGTGAAGAGATACATGTAACATGTATAGAAGATCATAAAAATATGATATAGAGAGTCATCACTTCTGGCCAAGAAGACTGTGCACTGTGTACTCCAAGGAGTGTAATCCACATGAAATAGGATGTGAGTGGTACCCTTGGAGTTATGAGCATGAATATGGATATAGATATTCCAAAAGAATATCTTGAAGATATGACACCTCAGAAGAAGAAGTACCTCTTTCCAGGGAGGTTAAATAAAGCTTCATGGAGGAGGTAAAATTTGAACTAATTCTTTTTTTTTTTTTTTTTGAGGAAGATTAGCCCTGAGCTAACTACTGCCAGTCCTCCTCTTTTTGCTGAGGAAGACTGGCCCTGAGCTAACATCCGTGCCCATCTTCCTCTACTTTATATGTCGGATGCCTACCACAGCATGGCTTGCCAAGCAGTGTCATGTCTGCACCCGGGATCTGAACCGGCGAACCCCGGGCCGCCAAGAAGCGGAACATGCGAACTTAATCACTGTGCCACTGGGCTGGCCCTGAACTAATTCTTGAGAATGGATAGACGTTTTGTAGAGTAAAAAATAAACAAACCAAAGGGCTAAGAGGTCTCAGGAAGAAGACATGGAATAAACAAAAGGGTAGAGGCATGAGACAACCTGGGGCTTATAGCCAGTAAACCAGAAGCTTTTCAAAGTATCCAGAGGAGTTTGGGATGGGGGGAATAGAGGTTAAAAACAAATAGATAACAAAAATTCAGGTTCTAGTTCACAAGGGACCTTGTGCATGATATGTCAAGAGTACAAACGTTATCCTTTAGGAACAAGGAACAGTGATGAAAGGATTTTAACCAAAATGTGAACTGCAGAACCCCAAAGAAGAATACCTTAGTTTAAATTAACCTATTAAACAAGGAGGAAAAGCCCTCCCTTATTAAACATTTAAGGCTGACTTGTGGCTAGCCTGCATCCTGCACAATGCTGAAAGACCCAAGATCGTAGGGTAGATGGAGCCTTGAAAATCATTGAACTCAGCCTCAGCCCGAACCCACGCTGCAAACCAACATACAGCACACTTGCACTGGCATCTATACACAAATTGAAAAATTAACATTCATCCTTTAAAGTTAATTAAGGTTCTTGGTTTTTTTCCACATAATTTTCACTTTTCTTATCTTGTAGACATAAGTGGACATATGGGAAAGACAGTTGCTAAGCATAAATATGTGAGGGAGGTGAGAATTTTCTCCCAACCCACCTGATCTGCATAGGCTTCCTGCAGAAGATGGAATCTGTGAAGATTTATGAATGAGGGCAGAAAGGTGGCTCAAAAGATAGGAGGATGGAAATAGTCCTAGGCCTATCACTCACTACAGAAAAAATGGAATAAAAATGCCTTGTTTTAACACTTGAATATTGTCAAAGGTGATTTGACCCACATAATTTCATTTGATCCTTACATTAACTATATATAGGCCTTTTCCTCGTTCACTATTTAATTCATTCATTAATGACTATTTATAATAGTGACTGCCATGCTCAGGAAATGAGCCAGGCATTCAGGAGGAAAGACTAAGTAGAAAAATATGTTCCTGCCTCTGGAAGCATAGATACTAGAGGGAAAATGACAAGCAAAAGGGGTTAAGGGGCCAATAAATAATTATAAAACAATCATCATAACTCCCATGAAGAAAAGAGGAAATGCTGAGATGGAGAATAATGGAGTGGGGACTAGCAGTATTTCAGACGTGGTGGCTAGAAACACCCTTTTGAGGAGATTTGTTCAAGCTGAGATGTAAAGGAAGAGAAAACACTAGTTACACAGTGAAGGATGGAGGGGATTCTAAACCAACAGAACAGAGCAGGCCAGGGTCCTGAAGAAGGAAAGATTTGGCATGATCCATGAAGTGGAAATCCGTCAGCATGCCTGGAGCATGACTAGGGCTGGGAAGAAAGTGGTGTGAAATTCAGGGAAAAGCTAATCATGTTGATCCTTGTAGGCCATGTTAAAGAGTTTGGCTTTAATGTAGGTGCAATGGAAGTCAACAAAAGTTTTTCAGCAAGAGAGAGGCATGGATTTACTGAAGGCTCACATTCAAATATGATACCTGGGTTTTGGTTTGAGGAACCGGGAAGATGATATTGTCATCCGCTAGGAAGGGAAGTTACAGTTATAGGATTGTTGAATTCGTTGGCAAAAGTTTAATTTTCCTGGTTAATATTTAGAGTTTAATGTTCCTGTTAACTGACAGGTATCTCTAAGACAACCAGGTTGAAAGGAAAAGCAGGAAGTCAACTATGTAAACCCAGAAACCCTGCTGATGATTTTGAATTTCTCAACCTAAATATCGTTGATAAATGCAAAGAAGAGAAAAAGATCACCTGATGAGAAAAATCTAAGTAAAGAAGAAGGACTGGGGTGGAACTTCAACCCATTCCTACATTGGTCAGCTGGAGAAAGCTAACAAAGGAGCCTGAGAAGGGATGGACAGTGAGGTAAGAGAGAAACCAGAAGTCGGAGGTGTAAAAGAAGCCAAGAGAAGAGAGTGTATCAAGAAGAAGAGCATGGTTACCCATGTGGAATCTTGAGAGAGATGGAGCAAGATGAGGACAGAAACATGTCAATTGAATTTAGCAATGTGGAAGTTGTAAATTAAATGATTTAGTAGAGAAAAAGAGGGGGAGTTTGCTTGCAATAGGAGAAGGGGACAAAGAAAAGATGGAAGTAAATTTAGGAAGCTTTATAGGGTTCCTGGTGGGAAAATATGAGAGTTTGTTTCTTATGACTCCTGCTTTCTCCACAAAGTTTGAGCAGAGGTTTCCAGCTGAATGTGAGAATAAGAAATAGGTTTTGGGGTTTGAGCCGATAGACACTCTTTAGGGAGTAGAAAAATGAACCTGTTAAAGAAACACAGTGGGATCTGGGAGCTCTATTGGATGTCAATTTGAGAATTGAGATAATTAATTTAGAGTCAGGCGTTAATAGTGTGATTTTTCCCCAGCTATGTTCAACCTGCATAGGTGCAGGCATGAAGAATATACAGTAATGTTTATCCAAGGTTTTAGTTTTTCTCAAAAAAATAAAATAAAGGAAAAAAGAGACCAAAGAACTACGATTATCCACAAGGAAATGATTTTAATGGCACAGTGGAATTTAGCCTGAGCAAGGAGAAAAATGAATCCAGGAGAGTATGGGTAAATAGTGAAAAATGATTTGAGGAAAGGATTGGAGATCTTGCAAATCATAAAGGAAAGAGAGGGGGAGATTTGGGAGCACAAAGTGGGCAGATTGGGCAAGGTAAAGAGTAGCCCAGGAATGAGAGTCAGAATGATGATGGATGACACAGGAGACCCAGGCCTTGGTAGTGACTGATCGAGGTAAGTACAGATACCATGCATGGCAGGGCCAGTCCTCATTTCTCTCTAAGGAACCTCATAACCAGATGTATCACCAGGGATGGAATACTTCTTTACTGTTGCAGCAGATAATAAACAGCAACTCCCTGAAGGCCGACGGGGGCCAACAGGACAGAAGAGCAGATAAGGAAGTCTTGGAGCAGCTCCATGACTGGGCCAGGGTTGCATGGCCAAGTAAAGGATGGCATCAGGACCAATTTGAAAGTTATTTAATCCTAATCTGCTGGTTTCTTCCACCGTGTTAAACTTTATGGGATGAAGTGCAGCCAGCCCTAGACAAGAAAGGGAGATGAAGTGAAATGTGTACAGATTTTCTTAATGGGAATAACAATACATTTACACTTCAGGTGGGGAAGAGCCTGTCCACTTTAATGTCTCATTTTTCATTTTTTAAATTTAATTGTCAACAATCCATTTTGCCAAAAGGGAAACTGAGGCACAGAACACAAAATAATTTGCTCTCCATGGTTCAGCAAATTAATTTTAGAAGCAAGAACAATGATTGCTTTTTAGGCCTACATCATAAGCACTTACTCCCGAATCAAGTGGGCTAAATAAAAGGCAAGGAAAATTAGTTTTGCTCTCTGTACCCTTGCCTGGTAATGAAATATCCAATTAAAAGAAATTATGAACCTTTAAGGATGATTGCTCTTGCACAAAGTGAACTGGAATGGAAATTCATAACCACAATCCCGTATCCATCATATAAAGACTATTAATTGGAACAATTTTCATAAAAGCTTAGGTTGAACACTGTCATTAAGGAGGCATACCTTGTGAAGCAATACTCAGCTTCAAGTTTGGAAAATGTTCCAGGGCTCTCTGCCCTTTGAGCCACAGGATTCAGAATCGCTTTAGAGATGTCATTTATCGAAGTGTTTACTGCTACACACAGCTGAGAGCTTGTCCAGGCATTGTTAGGTAACATTTCCATGGTTTTGCCTGATAAACACATTTATAAAAGGCTTCAAGGAAGGAAATTAGATGTTATGCACATACTTTATTCATGTACATGTTATTTTTTTGTAGAACACTATATAAATAGTTTAATACGCTATTAAAGGGTCAATAACTATCCATATCCAGTTATCTAAATTTTAAGTAAATTTTGAACTTCTGACCCTCAAAGTCCTCTTAATAGCATAGCCATAAAACATTTTTGAATCAAGGTTTTCTAACATAAATGTATTCACAATTAGTTCATGAAATTTCTCTTGGCGGCTCTAATATTTTTCTTTAATTCAGTGAATACTCAATTTTTGTTTTTGTCAAATGCATAAGGATATTCAGAGTAGGAAGTTCTTAAGGTCACTGAATACAGACTGACATTTAATTTTTTTCTCTAGTATTTCCTGTGTACCATTTCCACACAGAAATATTGTTTGATAATTAATCATTTATCCAGATCATTATGTATTCTGCCAGAATTGTGATGTATTCTCCTACAGCCTGTGCTAACAGGGAATAGAGTGCAAATTTGACTCTGAGTCTGTCTGGTTTGCTCCTGTTGAGAACTGTATTTCAGTATTTGCATACAAAAACTCAAAATGAGCGGATATATGGAAGGAGGAAAATAATTAGCATTCACTGTTGGTGCCAATCAGATATGATAGTAGTAGTAATATTAATAATAGTCTTTCTTGAGTTATGATGTTCCAAGCTTTCTTCTTTGCTCATTACATGTATTAACTCCTTACAAACTCCCTAACTGTCCCATAGGGATACAGCTTTCTGACAGTATTCTTAAGCAACCCAACAAACTCTATAATATTTTCTGATACCCATTAAGCCAATGGGAAAATTATTATAGAATAGGTCAGTTCTGTTGACCAAGATTATTATATGAGCTTGAGTTCATAGATTGAAATTGGCACTGCACAGGTAACTGCTAACCCCAACTATGGGTAGTGAAAGAGTGGTTGCATCTTTGCTCCAGAGACCATATATTTAAGACAGGGAAATTCTCTACTAAGATATTATGTAACAGCCTTAAGATGAGCCACCATGCTTGTTGAACAACTAATGTGCAATGGGATGTGATAAAGGCCAGGAAGTCTGCGAGCATCATGGGAACTGGAGTCTTAGGGCAGCATCAGGATAAATGTAGACTTAGAGTTGGGGGAGATGTTTTCTGCTCTGGACTCTATCTATACACTTTTCTACTCTAATTATTATCAGCTATGGTTTACTAACTCTGAGTCCAGTAGCTACTTCTACATCAGAACTAACAACTTAGCATCAGAATGGGAGTATCCTGAAATTCCTCCCCAAGGAAAGTGATGCCTGAGAATGTCATCAAATCCATTTGACCCAGAGCTGGTGAGAGAAGAGCACAAGATTTCAAATCCAGAAACAAGAACAGAGGTAGAAAACACTTTGAAACTGCTCTCAGACTGGGTAATGCTTTTCTTTATCTCTTTAGAGAAGGGAAAGGTGAGTCCAGTGAAGGGCCCAGGATAAGAGGCTCAGGGTGACAGGGAGAATCTTCACAGACTATAGGGTAAAGAGAATGGTACAAGGAAATTTTCTGAAGCCAAGTGGAAAGAAGTGATCCCTCTGGTCATAATAAGTGAGAGCGATGCTGATCCCACAATGGGAGCTTGTGAGTTACCATTGAGTCCTATTGCCTCGTAAAGATGGTGGTTTAACATAAGGGATTAAACACAGAGAAATGATGTTGTCAGCTACTGTGGAATTGAATGACACCACAATAGAAAAGGCAGTATCTAGTTTAAAAGTCTGATTTGACTCATGCAATTTACAAAATCAAGCAGCCAAAAAAATCCTACCAGACCCATGTACTCTTTACTTCCCTGTAGAATCCTGACTTTGCTTGTGACTGGTATAAGGATTACCCCCAATTTAGGAAGGAAGCTATCCTTGGACTTAAAGGAGGAATAAAACTACAAAAACTTGTACATTATTCACGTGAAAGGCAGGCAGAGTGAAAACTACATTTCCAAAGAACGATTATAGCAGGGACTACGCAAATATAAATTTTTCTCTAAATGTCCATATAATTTTATTTTCTATTTAAAAATAGTGTTAGATGATTTCAAGTGAAGAAATCTGTCATTTGAAAGAGGAACACAAATGAAATTTTGTGATTATGTTTGGCTGAATATAAAAATCTGGGTCAAGGGTTATTTCAATGGTAAGGATTTTGATGTCTCCTTAGACAGACAATGGAAGCATGTGATTGAGCAAAATGATCTGAAAATGTCTGGAGAGATTTGGGGGCAGAAGAGTCATAATAGGAAATCAGTTATTCTATATCCTACATTATTTGTATGTATATCCTTCTACATTATTTAAATTTTTACAAAAACATATTACTTGTGAAAAAACGTTAAAGAAAAACAAGTATTTGTAAGAACTTCTTGTAAGAACACCAATACCCACACTGGTATTGATGTTAATGTTTTACAGAAATATGTGTTACTGTAACACACACACACACACATTCGAATATATATATATAGTGTTTGATGTGCTCCTTTCTATGTGCTTTTCCAGGTCCACAATGTTTTGCTAAATATCCAGCAAAAAAGAAACCCTGGTGACTATTTGGATATAAAATGCTATTAAGGGTTCCATCTTCATGAGAATAAAGATATGTTTATTTAATGTGCTGCCTGGCTGGTAATACAGATGTATGACGAAATGACACAGGCAAAGGGATTCTGATTGGAAGATGGTGATGACAATCCGACTTAGTTTATCAAATTTCTTTACATGTTTTTTAAAAATATTTTTTGTTAATCTCCAGACTTAAGCTTGCTAAAATGTGAATTTTTTCTTTCTTCCCCCAGAGGTAAGTCTGGTAAGTCCAGAG
Organism: Equus quagga; assembly: GCF_021613505.1. Lineage (NCBI taxonomy): Eukaryota > Metazoa > Chordata > Mammalia > Perissodactyla > Equidae > Equus > Equus quagga. The sequence continues at coordinate 75,672,218 of NC_060271.1, forward strand.
TAGCTAAAATACCAGCTCTGTCCAGCAGTTCTTATTTTCCGCTGTTCATGTTGCTGCTTCATCAGGTTGATGTTGTACCACTGAGTGTAACACCTTCCATGTCCCCTTGTTTCAGTGTCTGAGGAATGTCTCCCACTCTGGTCTAGCGGCCAAAGGGAGGAAGAGGAAGCCATCTCCATTGTCACCCTCTTCTACAGTTGTCCCATGTGGTCATGGCTGGGTTCCCAATGCAACTGGTACCTGCCTCTTCAACATACCCATCATGAGAGATTTTAAAAGTTGCTGTTTGCTACTTCTCCCATAGAGGCAGAATCTAATTCTCCTCCTGTTAAATCTGAATGGCCTTAGTTACTTAGTGAACCAAAAGAATGCTACAGAAGTGATCTCTGAGACTTCTAAGCCAAGGTCACTAAAAGCTTTGCAGCTTCCATTTGGGTCTTTGAATGCTTGTTCTTGGGGAAGCCAGCAGCCATACAAGAAGGCCAACCACCCTAAAGTCGTCATGCTGCAAGGAAGTCCAAATAGCTACATGGAGAAGCCACAGGGAGAAAGAGTGATGTCCAGCTGTCCCAGCACAGGTGTCAGATATGTGGGTAAGGAAGCCATCTTGGGCATTCCAGTCTCAAAAGATATGAAGTACAGAAGAACTGAGGCCCAATCTTATGGCCCCATGGAGCTGTCTCAGCCACCTCCAGCTGCTTGAATCTTCCCAGCTCGTTAAGCCATCCAGAGAGATGAGCCATCTCCCTCGTGAACTGTCCAAGTTACTGACCCATAAATTAATAAGCATAATAAAATGGCTGTGTTTTTACTCCACTAGGTTTTAGGAGTGGTTTGTTTTGCAGCAATAAATAAGTGGAACAAATACACATACACACACACACATACACACACACACAGAGCCATTTCCCAAGGTATGTCCATGACAATCATTCAGAACACCCCTTGTTCTTCTGTTAGTCCCAACACATTCCCTCCAAAAAATAGTGTGACATCAGTAGATTTTCAAATGTCTACAATTTTATCCATAATTATCTTTTGGTGTAAGCAATCTTTCCCTCACCACCCCCTGTAAGGACAGAAAAAGCCTTCCTACAAATGCCAAAAGAGCATCAGAATGAATCCCCAACTGATGTAAATCCTTCAACTGTAAGAGTGTGAAGGCTGAGATGGAGGCTGCAGCATGGCTGGAACCTCTATTAGCAGAGATCTAAATTGGGGGGAAAAGGAACCTAAATTTCCCAAAGCTATAACTAAAGTAAATGGTCAGAATATAAGAGGTGGTTTGAGACCTAGCTATTTCCTGGGATTTTTCCTGTGCTTAGCAAAGAGCAGAAAAATAATCTACTTTCTTTGACCTGTTTGACCAATAAGTGGGTGTTTCTTCCCTTGCGGGTCAAGGCAGTAGCTAAATGCTATCAAAAAGTCACAAGGAGGAGAATGCTCCTTTAAAGTATAGAAAAAGCTGAAATTGCGTATTGGAAATTGAAAACTAATTGTTATATACTTTCTGAGTGTTTAAAATTGGCACTGCTCTATTTTGTAGAAAAATGTGGGAAACCGTAAAAGGAATAGTGCAATTAAATTGGGAGCTTTAAATTGAGTAACATTTAAATAATTTCTTTGTGTGTGTGTGTCCTTTTTAGGGATTTTCCTTGTTGGTGTTCATTAAGAAGTAGAGGATTTTTTTTTTTTTTTTGGTGAGGAAGATTGGCCCTTAGCTAGCAACTGTTGCCAATCTTCCTGCTTTTCCTTGAGGAAGATTGTCACTGAGCTAACATCTATGCCAATCTTCCCCTATTATTTATAGGAGATGCCACCACAGCATGGCTTGATAAGCAGTGCTTATGTCTATGCCAGGATCTGAACCCACAAACACTGGGCCCCTGAAGCAGAGTGTGCGAACTTAACCACTGTGCCACAGGGCAGGCCCCCATAAGTGGAAGATTTTTTTATTGATGAATTTATGTTCTCAAGGGAAGGTGTGCATTACCTTAGAATCTAAGGCTTAGATGTCAGCACAGCATGTTAACCCTACGACCATGTGCACATAAACTGCAATGGACTTGATTTAGAAATGCTAAATAATGGCTGGGCTGCAATTTTGGTGTTTGATTTTGGTTGGCCAATATTTCTGGGATTACTCCAAGCTTGACTAGAAATTATTCACTGCGGTCTTGGGTGATCAGGAGGCAGATATGCTGGCTCAACACACTGCCTCAGGTCTGGATCTCGGCCGCATCTGTGATCTTCTCTGAAGGACAAGATTTCCAGGCTAGGTTTTATCTAAACTTTGTGCCTTGATCCTTAGTGATCTGGGTGATAGCATTAAAAAAAATTACATGGGTTTGTACAAACTGTCCAACTTACTCTGCTTGATTCAGTGCCTTAAATATCTACTCTTGTTTGTTTAACATTTGGTTTAGTTACTATTTCAGTTTATTGCCTATAGAAAACTACTACAACACTTGCAATGGTTTAACACACCCATCTTATTTTGGTCACAATTTTGCAGTTCAGGAATTCAGGAATGACTCAGCTGGGCATCTCATCTCTGATGCATGTGGCATTAATTGGGGCCACCGGGGCTGCAGGCTGCACTTCCAATCTGTTTTTTTCACTCACATATCTGGGGTCTAGGAGCTCCTCAGCCACTCTGTCTCCACATGGTGTCCCATCTTTCTAGGGCTTCTCCATTTGGCACCGGCTTCTCACAGCCTGGCGATGTCAGGGTAGTGACATTTACTACAGGCTTCCAGGATACCAGGGCAGAACTACAGGGCTTCCTAAGACCCAGCCTCAGAAATCCCAGAATAGCATTTGTGTCAGGTCCTATTGGTCAAACAAGTCACCAAGGCCAGCCCATATTCGAAGGGAAGAGAATTTGAGTCCACCTCTCAAATGGAAGGAGAAGCAAAGAATTCACAGCCATCTTCAATGTACCAAAGTTAGATCTTATAATAGTTATCATTTTATCTTTCAAAGTATTTACAGGAGTGCTAAATTGAGATAAGGGTATTCTTCCCAGAGCTCTCTAAGAAACTGGAGTTGTGGTAGAAAGTTATCTATGAACACTTAATATCCACAACAACTTCCTCCGTTTTTTGTTTGCTCTGCACTGTCGGTTAATTCCAAAGAGGAAAGATTTCAAGGAATCCTCAGGGTGGTCTCTGCCTATCACCCTTTGCAGCCCGTTCTGATTCCTGAAAACTTCTACAGAGGAAACTGGTTTTTATGTTTCCGAGATATGGATTTTAACCTTTACAAGATTCCTTTCTTCAAAGGACGAGAGACCCGAGGAAAAAAATAATACTTAATCCCAAAACAAAAGGGGAAAAAATACTATGTCCAGGAATAGCTTAGCTCCACTGAATGCAGTTTGTTTAAAAAAAGAACTGAATGAGAAATGCTCAAAGAGTCTCTAAGAAGATTTCCAAAGGAGAAATGGGGTCAGCAACAGAATGTCTTATGACAGAGGAGTGAGAAATGCCACGAGTGAAGAGAACAAAACAGTACAATGCAGATGCAAAGCTCCATCAGGAGGGGCTTAGATTGTAAAACTCCCAGCCCATCTCTGAAAAAAAAGTAAGAGCAGGATTTTGGCAATTCCCAAAGTCAATATTTTGGGAGGTTCTTCATGTCCTTGTAAACTTTATGTGTTCCTTGGGGAAAGGCTGGGCTTTCTTGTTTTATTTTTTGTGGATGACATTTTGTGCCATTACGTTTGCAGGATGCTGCATGAATATGAACACCGAATGAATCAATCCTGAGACACTTTTCAAGATTTATTAAAAATTAATTCGTAATCGCCTGACAGCGCCCCCTGTTCAGGATATACCCTGGGATTCATTTGTACATTAATTCTCATTTGTAAACCACATTAGTCCTTCCTGCAGGCAAAAATAGATTGAGGAATCTAATGTGTTTATAATTTAATGGACCTTAATATAAAGAGAAATTGTCTGAAGGGTTATAGCAAGTCAGAGCGCACCTTCCCAGAGAGGAGGAAGAAACAGGAAATTAGGATAATGCTGACTTTAAATCCAGCCCCGTAACCATAGCAGAGTAGGAGGGGGATCAAAGCTGTACTCACCTAGAGTGGACTAACCCTAAGAAACATAGCAATTCTGTGCTTGCGTGCGTTTCTGCTAGGCTTCTGTTCAGATGGATGTGATGGAATACGCATGCCAACCTTAAAGATGGCCATTCCATCCACTGAGGGTGTGTGAGGAAATCAATGACCACACTAGGTGCCCATCTAAAAGCATAATGAAAAGCAACATATGGTGGAGCATACAAATACTCCAATTCCATGAATCACAACCATGAGAGATTTATCACCGTGACTGAGCCGCATGAGTGCTGGAGAAAGATATTTGGTATCAGAGTTGAAGAATCCATGAATATTGCAACATAATCAATGAAAAGATGAATGGAGATCAGATATTAGGAATTCTCTGTGTACCTTCAAAGACAGGGTCTTGGAAGATTTGGGCAAACAAAAGCGGACTTTGATTTGAAGCCTCAGAATTCTTGCTTCAGAATGGACTTTGCAGTAGTGGAGGCTCTCTGATAGAATGACTTTTCATCTGAGCTGAGTGCATTTGGATATGAAAGGAAATAAGTTACCCAGTGATTCCATTCCAGATTCTAGCGCACATGTCATATTTTATATACTGTGTCACAAATTTGCTAACTCTGTGCTCACAAATGAAAATGAAATTTGAGAGACATGTTTGGTGTCTCCGGCTTAAGTTGATGATGAGGGCCTTGAGTTTAACATCCCCCAAAAAACAAAATAGAGAAAATAAGAAATCAAACTAGAAAATAACCTGTATTATCCTTGGAAACTAGAGAAAGGCCCGTACATTCTCAAGAAACTGAAAATTTTCTATAAAAATAAAGAAGTAGGCATTAAAATGATAAAAAGGATGGTCAAACTGCAAGTAACTTCAGGAGAAGACATCTGTGTGGAAATCAAGTTCAAGTGACCTTCCATATGGGAGTGAAAGGGAGAAAAGTTTTGGTGGCCTTTGCTAGACAGTCAAACTCGGTTATATATAAATGCAATGTGATATTCTAGATTTGATCCTGGAAAAGAAAAAGGACATTTGTGGGAAAACTGACACAATCCAAAGAAAATCAGTAGTTTAGTTAATAACATTATGTCAATATCAATTTCTTGGCTGTGACAAATGTACCTTGGTTATGTAAAATGTTAACCTTAAAGGAAGCTAGATGAAGAGTATAGAGAAACTCCAGACTATTTTTATAAATTTTGTAGATTCAAAGATATTCCAAGATTAAAAGTATATATTTTTTAAATCCTAAGTCATATGAGCACATCCGAGAAGAGGAAGTTACAGAAACCCAAAATGACATGAGGTCCGGATCCATCCTCGGTATTTACTCCTGACTATAACTTTCCCAGAAAGCAGAGGTCAGTAACGCAGAGGCTCCACTGATGCTGACTGCTAACAAGCACTGACTGCCATTCCAGCTAGAGAATCCTGAGCCCTGGATCAGCTAACTTACTTTAGGCAGCCACAACAATCACAAAAATGTAATCATTCAACACAGAGGTGATGCTCTCTGTCACCGCAGCCTCCATCTGCAATTCAATCTCCCTCTCTCCTCTTCCTTAATCCAATCATCTGATCTGGCCGAGAATAACTGAGCCACATCCAGCATTTCCTGTCTCGCTTTGTCTGGCCCTGCAATACTCAAAGTGCAACCCGCACAATTGTTGATGTAATCTAACCGAAAACCAGATACTAAACTGTGTCAGAATGAGCAAAATGAAAAGCAACAAGGAAAAAATTATTGGATTTACAATAAGATTCAACAGTTCCAAAGTAAAAGAAAAAAAGTTCCAAAGGAAAAGCTCCAAAGAAAAGGACCAGTTTTAGAAATTAGAACACTTTTCCTCATAAATAGAGCTGCTCCAAGAAACAGGAGAAAATTATGGAAAATGTCTAATTCATATTCTCGTACCCATTCCAAAGAATTTTCTATCTATGGATAAAAGCAGGCACTCATGGAGCCAGGAAAATTGGATATTGATTAGGATTGTTTGGGAATAAATAACATAAATGCACAATTAATATTTCAGAAAAGTTGGTGAACAAAAAGATTGAATATTACAGGAATTGGCTCAGCAAATTATAAGTGCAAGAAATTTTCTGAGAATTGGGGAAAAAAGTGCTATTATATTTTAGAGATTGAAAACAATGGGGGAAATGATAAAATATCCAGAAAGAGTACATAGATATATAGGTATAAATATACATACATATATACACACACATACATACATATGTACTTGTCTCTCTGCATCCTCAACACTAATAATTTCTGTTAATTTGATGGGTAAAAAATAATATTTGATCACTTGTGACCTGTTTTGCTTATACATTCATAGGATTTTTCAATATATCCTTGAAATTGAATTTTTATCAGACTGGATCTTTCTTACAGCTTGGTTATTGTTTTTCTTCTATTGGAGATTGAGTTAGAAATAGAGACAGAAACAGATCAGAGATAAACACACAGAAAAAATATATATCTCTAGATAGATAGATAAATAGACATCCAGTGTGTATGTGCGTGTATATCTTATAGATATAATTATATGGTTACGTAATTATTGCTTCTTTCTCCTGACCTCATATATGTTAATTTACGTTTGAGTGCACGTGTATACATTAGGATTTCCAAAAGAAGAGAGTGAGGTCAAAAAGAAAGGTATACTCTGATAAAACTTTAGATATCAAAAATAAATTTATAAATTTTATGAATATATAGGTAAACAAGTCATCAGCAATTAGATATGATGTTTCACCCAGCAATTCAATTCTAGGAAATCTATCATAAGAAAATAAAGGTATTTGCTGCAACATTATTAACAACAACAAAAAATTAGAAACCAATTAAACATCCAAAAGTAGATTTCTTATACATGTTATGGTCCATTCATACAAAGGAATATAGTGTAATCATTAAAAATGATGTAGCAGATAAGTGACATAAAAATGAGTTTACAACATATTTTACAAAACAGATTGCAAAACAGCATAAATAAATTATTTTCATTTTATGGCATTTGTATATATGTATTATTCATACATATGTGCTTAGAATAAGATAAAAATATAGAACATTTTTAGCATCCTGATCTCTGAGAAGTAGGGCTGGATGTGCTTGTATTTCTTTTTGCTTTCATCTGTATTTTCTAATTTCACTGCAATGAAAATATGTATTTGTTCACTAAAACATATGTGTGTATTTTCCATATGAAAATATTTCAAAATATGTCCTCTGTAGAAGGACAGAATCTCTAGCATCCTGCTGTGTTTGGTCATTATTGTCAGATCCTACTTCCCTTAGCCTAAAGGGTAGCGGGGCAAAGTTGGACATTTGTGGGTCCTTTTCGAAGTGCAACTTTTTATTTTCTTTTTGACATAGATGTATCATGTTGCTGTCTAGGAGTAAGCAAATATTTTTGTTCTTACCATTTCATCTTTGCTTTCCACCTCGGGATTCATATGAACATTTAAGAGTTACTGGGGGTTGTTTTTTTTTTCCTCCAAGCTTGACTATTCAGATCATATCCAACAGCGCATCTCACAGAAACCTTAGATAATTCAAAACCCTTATGTGAATAAAATGTCAACACAGTTTCTCTATAAGCTCTCAACAAACCAGTGTCAAACGTGTTGGCACTGTTGGATAGAGAGGAAATGATCTTCACACGATGTGTGCTTTCATTCCTTAACAAAGGCTAGGAGAGGAAACTGTTTTCTCCCCCTCCCCCTTGCCCTTCCCTCGACATTTTTCTCTTTCGTCTGCCTCCAGTGCCCTTGAAGGCTGCATTGAATCTGACAAAGGATAAAGTAGCAGGGAGTGGGAGAAACTAAAGATACCAAGGGGCTCCAACTGCCTGTCTGAAAATCTGTGTGTACAGTACCTGGGTCTCTCTCATCTGATAGGCTTTTCTCTACGTGTTATTGTGTTTATGTCAAAAAAAAAATGCCAGCATCCCTTGCTGCTGAGCACTGCTCTATAGAATTCTGCCACCTTCATTTTCCACTTACTACCTCATTTTGTTTGAAAGAGGCTGCCTTTCCAGCTTCATCTGTGATCACCAAAAACACGCAATCTCCCCTTTGTTCACAGAGTGACCTTTATATCTGACTAAGAGTAAAACGTGTCTTGAAACCTAAACCAATTTTGGCAAAGAGGTCTTTAAAAAAAAAAACGTAACTGAGACTGCCATGCACAGAAGTAAACGCTGCTGGTTTCATTGTTATTCATAAGTGTTTCTCTGTGCATTTTCAAAGTACAATGCCAGTGTTCAGAAATGAATGCGACATCACAGACAGGAGCTTCCCTGGGGTACGGTGAACTGGTGACAGCCCAAGTACCGTGGTATTTTTATTTCTTGGAAAGGGAGTGGGTTGAGGGGGAGTCACGCATTCCTGCCAAAGTCAAGTGGCTTCAAGAATCAGGCAGCTGGACAGTCATCCGGGGAGGCGAAGATGGGGAGAAGTTCAGTTCTGAGACCTGATACAGGAGACAATATGAAGCTTATTTGCATATCTTATAACTAGTCCAGAAGCTGCACTAACCTCTGTTACCTGAGAAGATCAAGAAGAATCGTCTTTTACGTGTTAACTCTGCCTTGAAGGAGTGTATTTTGGAGCAGAGCAAGCACCAAAGAGTGGAGACAGGGCCTTCCTAAGCAACCTAGGTTCTCTCTCTCTGGCCCCTGCCCCGCCCTCCTCCTACACCTGCATGTTTATATGCAGTAGAACCCAGGTAAAAACAAACACAACTTTGAAGAGGATAAATGGTGAATGGAGGACCCTTTCAAAGTGTTTAGGCTTAAAAAGTGAAAGGACAGGCACAAAGTCTAATTACCCTCATTCCATGCTCCCCTCGGGGAAGATCTTGGACTTCACACTTTCCCTGGACTTGACTGACAAAAGGGGTCTTTCTTCTCAGGAGGGCATCACTGCAACTTGGTTGATAACTAAAAAGTCGTAATAAAACGTTGAACTAGAGAGATCAAAAACTTGCATTGAGATAGCCATTCAAAGAAAAAATCAAGATGGGGCTATAAAAAACCTCAAGTTTACAATACCTGAATATTTTAAAGTGTCCAGGATGTGAATTATTAAATTTCTTTCAATTCTACTCTTTAAATTGTACTCCACGATGAAAAATGTACCTAGACAAAATAATTTTTGCTTAATTTCTACTACCACTTGTGAATAAATATAGAACCGTGCGGTATTTGAGTGTTAGGAAAAGTTTAGCTGATATAATAGATAAGTCCCAAAATTTCATATGCAATATAAGTCATAAGGCCAAGGGGAGTACTCAGGGGTGCCCCATGTTGCATTCAGAGCCCCAGGCTGACATCTGCCATCATCAATGCTTGGCTTCTAAAGGCACTCTGGCCATCAACATCTGGCCAACAGAAGGGAGAAGAGACTGTAGGGGGTTTCAGGGTGAGGGGTGTTGGTTATGGGCCAGCCTTGGGAGTGGTACTCAACCATCCCACCCTGCAATGCATTGGCCAGAGCCCAGTCACATGGCGATACCTACATGTAAAAGGAGCTGAGGAAAGGAATCCATGGCTGGGGGGCTGCACCCCAGCAACAATTCTACATTATAGAATGGGAACTCAAATCACAGCCAGCCATCTCTGCCACAGGACCTAAGAGATCATCTCTTCCTGAGCTTTTCAAAGTGAGTTCCTCAGAGTCCTGAGCCTGTGTACCCATCTCTCATTTCAACCAGAGAAGCTTCCCCTTTATCAATTTTAGTTACTAGAATTTCTTTTGAAGGTAAGTTTCCAGGACTTTAAAATTTTTAAAACTCATTTTTTTTCATGAAACCATGGCCCAAAGCATGAGAGATCATATCCAAAATGATACAAAGAATAAATGGGAAACTTTAGACTTTCACCAATAATGATATCAATATTCATAACTTTCTTTTTTTTTATTAGGCAAATCCTTCCTGCACATTGAAGTCAAAGTGGAATGTTCAGATACACAAAAACAAGGAAATACAAATTACCTTTAATCTCACACCATGTAGTAACCACAATTAAGATAAAGTAACCACAAAATAAGATAAATGAACAAAATATATAATATGTTAGATAGCGATGAGAAGAACAATAAAAGAGGCAAGGAAGAGAGGGAAGAAATAAACTTGAGTACAGAAAGGGAGGCCAAAGAAGGTCTCACTGAGACAGTGACATTTATAAAAGGCCTGAAGGAAATAAGAAAGCAATCTGCCAATATTTAAGGAAAGAGCATTCTAGAAATTGGAAAGCAAGTGGAAAGGCCCTGAGGCAGAACAAATCTGACAGGTTGAGAGGGCGAAAGTGGCTAGCACTGAATGAACGAAAGAGGGAGTGGTAGAAGATGAAGTCAGAGGGGGATCAGGGTAAAGGCAAATTTAGTAACTCAAATTGGTAAAGGGGAAGCTTCTCTGGTTGAAATGAGAGTTTGCACCTGTTTTCCTGGCATGATTACTGATAGTGCTCCACTTTCATTCTTAAACATTTCTCAGATGGAGCTCAGGTACATTACAGAGCTGCCTTTCTTGTAGGCCACTGTAAGGTCTTTGACTTTTTTAGTTAAACAGAAAGCCATTTTGAGCAAAAGAGTGACATCTTACTTACGTCGTATGAGATCACTCTGTTTTCTGGGCTGAGAATAAATGAAGAGAGAAGTATGAAAGCAAGAAAATCCAGTAAGATGCAATTGCATTAAGCCAGCCTAGAGGTGATGATGGCTTGGACTCAGATGGTACCAGAGGAGAGGATGAGAATGGATCAGATTCTTGTTTTATTTGGAATGTATAGCCTACAAGACTTGCCTACAGATTGGATAAAGGATGAGAAAAAGATAAAAGAGTAGTGAAGAATGTCTCCAACACTTTTAGCCTGAAAACTGGAGTCGCCACATACTGAATTGGAAGGAAATGCAAGTAGGACAGGTTTAGTGGATGGAATATCAGAAGTACAGTTTGGACGTGTAAGTGTGAAGTGCTTGTCAGACACCTGTGTTAGTCAGTTTGAGCTTCTATAACAAATATACCATAGACTTGGTGGCATAAACAGCAATCATTTTATTTCTCATAGTTCTGGAGGCTGGGAAGTCCAAGATCAAGGTGCTGGAAGATGTGGTGTTGAGTGAGAGCCTGCTTTCTGACTTGAAGGATCCTGAGATGGGAAGATTCTTCTGAATTATGCATGTATCCATCAGGGTTCAGCCAAAGAACAGAGGTAATAGGTGAAATATATTAAAAAATTTATTGCAAAGAATTGGCTTATGTGATAGTGGGAGCTGGCACAAAGAATCCAAAATTCATGGGGCAAAAGCCGTCAGAAAGTCCAGGCTGGAACTCAGCACATAGAGTGAAGCTTCTGTCCAAAGGCGCAATTTCTCTTCATCAGGGAAGTCTCAGTTCTGCTTCCAAAGCCTTTCAACTGATTGAATCAGGCTCATGCAGATCATCTGGGATAATCTCCCTTACTTACAGTCAACTTATCATGAACTTTAATCACATCTACAAAATGCCTTGAGAGCAACACCTAGATTAGTGTTTGACTGAATAACTGGGAACTATAGCCTAGCCAAGTTGACACATAAAAATAACGATCACAATCTGGAGAGCGCAATGTAATCACAGATTCTGGAAGAGGGAGGAAGGATGGTTATGGTCAGAGAAGGTGATGTGATGACAGAAGCAGAGTGAGAGAAGGAGATGTGACAACGGAAGCAGAGGTCACAGAAAGAGAGATTTGATGACACTATGCTGTTGGCTGTGAAGACGCAGGGAGGAGATGGAGATTCCTTGACCATGAGCCAACGAACGCTGTTGGTCTCTAAGAGGCGAACAAGGCAGGGAAACACCTTCTCTCCTAGAATCTCCAGAAAGAATGCAGCCCTCCTGACTCATCTTAAACTTCTCGTCCTGAGAACTCTAAGATAATAAATTTGTGTTGTTTTAAACCACCAAATTTGTGATAGTTTGTAAGAGCAGCAATAAGAAACTAATATAAACACATGGATGTAGGAGTGTGTGTGTGTGTGTGTGAGAGAGAGAGAGAGAGAAGTAGGGGGAGGAAGGACAGAGGTGTGTTTTTATGTGTGTGTATAACCTGTTTCTGGATCTGCTGTCTAGTTTCATTAGGATTAACCCATCCATTCCTGCGGCAGTATGACATTTTGTTAACTATTTTGCTTTTAGGACACATTTTAATATCTAGTAGAGAAAGAACCCTCTTATTATCTCTTCAGATTGCTTTGGATATTTGCATTTGTCTGATTTTTTTAGACTAAATTTAGAAGAATTTTGCAAAGTTCCCATGGGATGGGCTTCTCTCCAAAACATATATCGTTGCTATTTTAATTTTGATCAAATAAAATGTATACATTAGGATAGTGAGAATTTTTGAAACGTGATTTCTCTCTCCATCTATTCAAGTATTCAACTAGGTAAAAAAAAAAAGTGCAAAGCAAATGCGTATAACTATATATCTAGAGATATCTATATCTCTAAATATAGAGATGTGTCGACATACACATTTTAACAGTGGGTATCTGAGTTGTGATATATTCCGGATGAATTATATTTTCTTAAAAATTTTGTGTATTCCCAGTTTTTCCACAGTAGGTTCGTGTAGCAGTTTGTAGAATAGGTTTGTTTGTAGTTGCCACCCAAAGATATCAAGTCTGAATCCCCAAATTTTCTAAATGTTACTTATTTGGGAAAAGGATCTTTGCATATACAATTAGGTTAAGAATCTTGAGGTGAGGACATTACCTTCAATTATCTAGGTGGCCCTCAATGCCCTCACAGGTGTAGTGATGAGAGACAAAGCTCGACACACGGATTAGGGAGGAAATGTGACCAGGAAGGCAGACATCCGAGGCAGGAGGCCACAAGCCAAAGAAGACCTGCAGCCAACAGAATCTGGAAGAGACAAGAAAATCCCCGCTACAGCCTTCAAAGGGAGGGAGGCCCCGCGGACGCCCTGATTGGACTTTGAGCCTCCAGGACTGTGAGAGAATAAGTATCTGATGCTTTACGCCACCTTCTCTCGGTGATGTTACAGTAGTCCTAGAAAAGGAAGACAGTATGTTTCAACTTTATCTATTCCAGAATTTTCATATGATATCTGACAAAAGGGCGCTGAAGCCAAAAAGTTTGAGAACTGCTGTTTCAAGTCACCGTTATTTTGTTTTGTTTTTCTCGTCATATACAGACAGACTCAACCCTCTAGAAAAACTTGGTAGATCTCTTTAAATAATTCCTCTGGTATAAAAAGTTGTTAACTCTTGTATATTTATTTAATAACAAACCATCTTAATAAACTCTATTAGAAATTCTGCTAGCTTTCCAATTTATTCTCAGGTGTTTTCCAGGTAGACAAACGTAACGTTTGCAGATAAAATAAGTTGCTATCTTCTCAATATTTACACCATTTATGTCTTTCTTTGCCTTATTCTTTTGCTCAAAACGTCCAGAACAACACAGATAATTGTAGTTATCTTTGCCTAATTTTAGACACTTTTCTAGTCTGTCATAGTTAAGGATGGTGTTGAGCGATTATTTCAGATGTTCTTGTCATATCGATGAAATAGTCTTTCCTGGTATGCCAACATTTTCCTTTTAATCAACAATGCTATTTAATTTTATCCAGTATCGCTTAAGGAGAGCCTGTGTAGTATTTTTCTTTTTCATAATGTTAATCCTTCCTTGCTTCTCAGACTAAACTCAGCTTGGTCATTGTTTATTATTACTTTATCAATTTTATTTGTTAATATCTTAGGACTTTCACGTTGATAGCTGAGTTTTGTGTGCAGTTTTCTATTTTATCTTATCATCTTCAAGTTTTTAACTGTGAGGTTAGCTTGATAAAATGAATTAAGAAGTTTCTACCTCTTCGATGCTCTAAAACATTTTTTATCCATTTTCCCCTTTCAAATTATTTTTATCTCTATCAAACAATGTGTGTGTGTAATTAAAATATAGAAAAAAATTACTAAAACACTTCTAATGAAATAAAGCAGCCCTCTGACCAACGCTTTTGCTTAGTCTCATGCCTACTTTCTATTTTCTTAGCTATTTTTTCTGCTATTTACCTCCACATTTCTATACCGTTGTTTATACTGTTGCTTCTTGATTTACCAAATGAAGACATTATTTATAAACAACTGTTTATGAGGATTATACTTTACACACCCTCCAACTTTCTCTTCCTCTAAACTCTCAACATAATTTTAGCAAAATTAGTTGGTTAATAAATAGTTTACGATTGTATGTTATTTATAGCTGAGACGGAGTGGTCCATGATTGCACTTATTTTCCAATGCAATTTTGCCTGGTAGCAATAACTAGTTGTGTTTTTGGTTTTTTTTTTTTTTCCATTTGTACAGTTTTCTCTGTGTTTTCGCTAATTTTTGGTTTTCACGTACCCATTGGTCTACCAATAGTTTTGCCACAGTGTGTTTCTTTGTACGCCTGGTGCACAGTTGTCATCTGTGGATATCCCCCCTTACTCCTCTGTGATTAATGCCTGTTTCTTATCTTCTGTCTTCTTCTGTCTTGTTTTTCCCCCATCATTTTGCTAAAGCACAATTCAACAGCGTCTGAAAAAGAGTACATGAAAGAGACATTCTTTAGTATTCTCGTGTTTTGCCCCTGTATCAGTGCACTGTCTGGGCACACAATCATCCACTAAAAATAGTTTTCACTCAAATGTGAAGCCTTTGCTCCACAGTCTTCTCGCATCCACTTATATTTTTGAAACTTCCAGTGACCTCTGACTACTATTTATTTATAGGGGATTTTTTTCTCTTTTCAGGAGAAGCCTAAGATTTTGCTCTTTACCAGTGGCCCTCTAAAGTGCCACGATGGCATGGCTTAGGGTGAGCTTTTTTCATTCACGCGTTGGACACGTGGGTCCTCGCTGAAGACTTGCAGCCTTCACTCCTGGGGATTTTTCCATATATTATTTCTTCTCTGTTTTCTCAGCTGCCTCTTAAACTGCCTGTTGTTTGGATGTTTGACTTTATGCATCGATTCACAAATTTTACCTTTCCCACCTTGTTGTCAACTTCTTTGTCTTCATCTTCTAATTTCTAAGGGAGTCCTTAGCTTTATCCTTCAACCATTCGATTAAATTGGTGGTGGCGTTCTATTTGAAATTTCCAAGAGCTCCCTATGTTCTAATGGCCCCTTTTGTATATTATCGCAACGTTTTATCAAGTAATTTTTTCTCTTATCTCTCTGAACACATTAACAACGGTTTTATATTTTGATAAGGCAGAATAGTTTTCTTCTGCTCCCTGATTTGCTTTTTGTTTCCTCCAAGGTCATTCTCTCTATTTACTTTTTTGTTTTTTTTGCTCTCTGTCTTTAATGTTAAAAGCATTCCTCCAATATCTGGTGTTCTTCGGCTGTCTTTTCATCTATTGGAAGTGCTGTGGGCATGGGCAGGCTGATGGAGTGGTGCTCACTATAATGCGATGAGGCAACATTCCAGATGATTTATTCAGAGACTCTCAGGCTCTTTCTCTGGTGCTGCTCGCTTTCCCCCAGGATAATCCTCCATTCCCCTGCTTGAGGAGCAAAGAGTAGCTTGGACCCTAACTGTGTATATTCTGGAGACTGGGGTGAGGAGGGAAAGGTGGCAGCAGAAGAGGGGGAGGCAGGAGAATTCACCAACGCACATGGGTCCTGTTTTTAACGTAGTTTCTGTCTCCAGTTCTTCACTATTCCCAGTCTTCTTGAGTCCAGAGCATCTCAGGTTCTATTTCTCCCTAGAACAAGATTTGGTGCCTTGAGGTAGTCATCAGGTAGTAAGCGAGTAGCTACTGGCCGTTACATGGGCGTGAAACCACTGCAACTACTCTACGGGCTTTCTGTCGATCCAAAGGTATTCAGCACTAAACTTTCTACTGCTTTGCAGGATGCGGAGCCTTTTCACAGTGCTGGGCAATTTGCTAAGCATTGCTTCACTTTCTTCTTTTGCCAAGCCTTAAGGTTTGAGGCTTCCTCTGCTCTGCCATGACAGCTTCCCCTCTGGCCGCGCTCCATCCTCTAAATACAAGTTCTCCTTCTCCTCGCAGGTTTTCTAGCTTCTTATTTTTATTATTATTCCTAATACCATTGTGTTGGAATCTGGCAAGGAGCAGATACAAAGGCATCCTTTTCAAATTAACCTGAAACCTCCTGGAACACTTATACATATTATGAGAAATAACTTTTCTTTGAATGTTTGCCAGAAATTGGCCATAACATCATGTAGGCCAATGCCTTTTATGGGGCTAGATACATTGACAATTTTTTCACTCTATTCCATTTATATATTTAGATTTTATGCTTTTGATTCAATTTTGTTCATTAATATTTGCTGAGAAAATCTTCCATTTCTTCAACAATTTTGAATATCTTATTATAGCACTATATACAATCTTGTGCTATAGTTTTTGAAATTCCTCTATTCTTGTGTATTATATTCCTCTTTTATATTTCTAGTGTACATTTATCCCTCATTTTTAATTAGTTCTGTCAGAGGCCTATTTCTTTTTCTTTACTTTTCCTTTTTTTTTTTTTTTTTGGTGAAGAAGATTGGCCCTGAGCTAACATCTACTGCCCATCTTCCTCTTTTTGCTTAAGGAAGATTGTCCCTGAGCTAATATCTCTGCCAGTCTTCCTCTATTTTGTATGTGGGACACCACCGTAGCATGGCTTGAAGAGCTGTGTGTGTGACAGCACCAAGGATCCAAACCTGCAAACCCTAGGCCATCGAAGCAAAGCACAAGAACTTAACCACTATGCCCTTGGGCTGCAGAGGCCTATATTTTTATTGGATGTTTTAAATAACTAGTCTTAGATTAAATATATATAAATCTTTTTTCATTTTCTAGTTAACTTTTGCTTAACTCAAGTTATTTTTCTTACTTTTCCTAAGGTTATTTTACTGCCATCTTTATAACTTCTTTAGTAAAATGTCTGGTTTATTTATTTTCATTCTCTCTTATCTAACAATAAAGGCAATTTAAGGCTACCTGTATTATTTGTTTCATTTATTTCTAAATAGTCTGCACATGAAGTTTTGACTTTTCCCTTTGACCTGAGAATTATTTACAAGAAGTTGTGTTTGTATTTTAAATTTCAAAAGTGTTAAAATTCTTTAGTTGACACTTTTTTAATTACTTGTAGTTTTACTACATATGGTCAGATAATGTGGTTTTTATGATTTCTGATTTGGGAATCTTTTTAAGACTTTCTTTATGACTCAAAAATAGTTATTGTTTTTTCTAAGTATGCCATAGGAGCTCAACAAAATATGTCCTCTCTTTGCAGAGTCCACAGTTAGAAGTACATATTAAGTCAACTCTATCGGGTTTCCCTGTCATTTTGCTGAAGCACATACATCAGTAGCCTCCTGAGAGAAAAAGCCTGAAAGAGAAATGTGTTGAGTGTAGAGTATCGGAAAATGACCTTATTTTGCCACTGATTTGTAGTTTGGCTGGATAGACAATTATATATTAAAAATAATTGGAAGGCATTGCTCCATTGTGTTCTAGTATCCAGTGTCATTTATATACTCTACATCCAGATTTATTTTTGTCTACGTTACTTGGCAATGACTCAGGGGGAGGTTTTAGAGCATCCTCAGTTATTGCTTTTCTGTCAAATTATTCTTGTATGCACATTTTTTCTTTCTCTATTTCAGTGTGATCTTGTTTGGGGAACGAAAGCTCATGATGCTTCATTTATTATGATTTTTAGTCTTTATTATAAAATAATATTCACCATCCTGTTTAACACTTTTTCCTGCAAAATTCATCTTATATGTTGATTTTTGCTTGCATTTACCAAAATTACTTTTGGCAAGCATTTATTGTAAATAGTCTGTGTCATTTTGTTTTAAATATATTCTCTTCTGTGAGGAAGATATAGATAGATTTTGGTTTTTGAGCAAAGAGATTTTGTCTTTTTTTTTTTTTTTTGGTGAGGAAGATTCACCCTGAGTTAACATCTGTGCCAATCTTCCTCTATTTTTTTTCCTCCCCAAAGCCTTAGTACATGGTTGTGTATCCTCGTTGTAAGTCCTTCTAGTTCTTCTATGTGGGATGCTACCATAGCATGGCTTGATGAGAGGTGCATACGTCCGTGCCCAGGATCTGAACCAGCAAACCCCAGGCCACGGAAGCAGAGCACGCAAACCTAACCACTCAGCCTTGGGGCCAGCCCCCTGGAATTTATTTATTTAGTCTGAGTTCAATCTAGGAATTTCCCTATTTATCCCACCCAAATTCCAACCTCTTGCTGGTAAATGAGAGAAAACTTAAAGAAAGCATTGAACAGATTTCTGCTTCTGACTGTGATAGAGTTCCTTGAGGCAAATCTATGTTCCTCTTGAGAAAAGCTGGATAAAATTCTAAAAAGTAAAAAGAAAAAAAAATCTGTTTGAAGCTATCAGGGAGCCATTCAGATAATCAGGTCATAACAAGCCAAAATCATAAAGAAAAGGGGACCATAGAGAGTGTGGGAGCACTGTATGAGCCCTCCACGCACCCACCCCGCCCTTTAGGCTTCTGCAGATTCCTGGTAGCAAAAACAGAGGAAAATCTAGGAATAGGGCTGTGGCTACAAGGCATGGAATATTTCAGAACTTTAGTCGATTGCACAGAAGTGAAGAGCAAAATATGAGTCATGGCTGACAAGACAGCCAAGACTTCAGACGCCAAGATCCTGGTGAAAAAGTAATCTCTGAGCAGTCAACTTGGTGGCTTTCTCTTCCAACATTAGCAGAAATTGTAAGACAAGCATGGAAAGAGGCTAAGAAGAAAGCTGTTGAAGAACAGAAAAACTTTTTAGAACTCACATGACAGATGAGAGGAGATAAAAATTGGACTTCAGATCCCATCAAGGAGAAGGAGTTCAAGTGAAACTTCTGGAGGATTAGACACTAAAAACAGAAGCAAACTGGCAATGACTGAAGACTTGCAAAAGCCGCCACTCTGCCTTGAGTCAGTTCAATCCCCGATTAGACCAATGTAATCTATCCCCTCTCTATTCGCCTTTGAGAGGAAAAGGCAAACCCTCTCTGGAGGAAGGTATTATCACTCAGAGCCTCTATAATTTTTCATATGCAATGCGTGGCATTCAAACAAAAACTACAAGAACAGAAAGAAAAAGTAAACAATAGAAACAAATTCATAGATGACTCAATTATTGGCACAACAGACATTTAAAAGTAACCATGATTAAGTTCGGTAATGGAAAAAACTAACATCAAAAGTTTAAATGGAAAATCAAATTAAAATTCTGTAAGTAAAAAATGAAATTGAGAACTTAATAGATGGGTATGACAGCAGATAAGACCCACCAGAAGAGAAAATAAAAGGACATGTGAATTAGAAAGTAGTCACTTGTATACATATATATGTATATATATAATCTCCAAGCTAAACTATAGAGAGTGAAAAATACAGAAAAAACCATACTATACAGAACATAGTAAAAAGGTCTAACATACAGAATTGGAGTCTCAGAAAGGAGAAGAGATTAAATGAGCAATAAGCAATATGTGAAGAGACAGTGATTCAGAACTTTCCAAACCTAATGAAAAACATTAACTCACTATGTGTCCATTGTAACTCTCAATTGGAGCCATTCTACTTATCCTTGGCCAAATCAGAGTAGAATGGAATAGAATCAAGTGAACAGGATAGGATAGAATAGAATAGAATAACTAGAGATTAATGTAGTTTTGTGCTAATGTAGTTTTCCAAAATATACAAGAGAGAAGTCTGTAACAGCTTGCCAATGTTTCGTATAGAAAATGTACGGGTGGATGATTTGCACCTGGTTTCTGTTATGTTCTCTTGGTTTCTGCTGTTGAATCTGATCGCATAGCATGGTATCACCAGAGGAGTTGTCTCCTGCCAAATTTTAAGCCCCTAAAGAGGAAATAGGAAAGCAACCTTCATCCTACATCTGCCTCTCTCCCTCCTATTTCCCTCTCTTCCAAGGCGGAATGAGTTAGTCTTAGACTTTCTCTATGACATATTTGCCACCTTCCTGGCTCTAGTCTCCTAGGTAATCCTTAATGGGGACAAGATACAGAAAAGAGATTGGCTTACTCATCAGAGGACCTAAACTGGCCTATTAGAACTCTCTCAGAGGTCCTATTTACTGAAAGATAGAAGAAAACTACAACACTGCATGTCTAGAAGCTCAAGATTAAAATATAGATATGCTCAGAGCAGGAAAAAGAATATTTCTTCTTTCATATCTGACCCATCAAGATATTTTCTCCAATCTCCTTAAGAAAAGTTCTGCAACAGCTTTTTCCATATCGATTATTTTCCTACATTTATAGTTTAATTTCTAAGGTTTAGTATTGTAGAGAGCAGATCCTCAACATGTATTAAATGACTGCATTAATGATAAAAGAGATTGCTTCTCATTAGTAGAATATGGAAATACCTCTGTGCTGTATTAATAGAAGAAACCAAAAACAAATGGTTCAATGAATTGAAAGAAGCAAAAGTATTTTGAATTCCTTGTAAAATATATTATCTAGATCAGAAGTAGAAAACTGATGGCCACTAAGCCAAATTGACCAACATACACATTTTGTTGCCCTACAATATTTTTAAAAATGATTTAAATACTTTAACTTGGAGAATGAACTTTATAACCTGACATGCTTTTCAATACTCCCTAACCTCTTACAACTTGCCATTTTATTAATTTATATTGATGATGTTCGAGTTTGTGGCCCTGAAAACTTATTTAAAAATAGAATTGGACACATGGAGGTATGCTTAAATTTTCTAATTGATATAATCAGTAATTACTTGTGTAAGCATTATGTCACAGGTACCATTTTTGATTGTTAAAACATACCAACTGACAGTCTGAAGACATCTGCTAAATAAAAATATCTTCTTATGTATTTTGGATTATCTCAATATAGCAAATGTTAGATTT
This sequence comes from Equus quagga, assembly GCF_021613505.1. NCBI lineage: Eukaryota > Metazoa > Chordata > Mammalia > Perissodactyla > Equidae > Equus > Equus quagga. The sequence goes on from NC_060271.1 coordinate 75,693,260, forward strand.
TAAAACGAATCTGGTTCTTAAAAACAAATATTATATGAGAGGGTGTCACTTCTATTTTGGATGTAGAAAGACACAATAGTACATTACCTCTAGCTTCACAATGAGAAAATCCCAGATAGTCTACAAAATCATAACTCTTCCTGAGCCTATTAGAAAAGTGAAGTTGTAAGGCAACCAAGTCAACTAAATTCCAAAGAGGCCTTCCGAGGAGAGATGCTACGTAACAGCCATTTCACTTTGGGCAAAGGATGGGAAAAAGAGGGGACTGCCAAAAATATGAATATAAAAATTTCCATTTTTAAAAATGCACAAAAAATTTGAACAGACATTTCACCAAAGAAAATGTTAAACATCATTAGTCATTTGAGAAATGCAAATTAAAACTCAATGAAATAGCACTATGAATCTACTACAGTGGTGAAACATTTTTCAATTCACAATACCAAGTACTGACCAAGATGTGAATGAATTAGAACTCTAATACTACTAAGTACTACTCCAGAAAAATGAAAATGTATGCTCAAAGACCTAAACACCACTATTTATAGAATATTTGTTCATAATTGCCCAAAACCAGATATAACCCAAATGTCTATCAACTGCTAAATGGAAAAATATAGCACAACTCTACTACCCAGCAATAAAAAGAAACTACGATACATCATCAACATGGACGAATTTCAAAAACATTATGCTAAATGAAAGAAGATAGACACAAGAGGCTACGTAGTGTATGATTCTCTTCATATGACGTTCTAGAAAAGGCAAAACTATAGGGACAGAAATAAAATCAGTGCTTGGCAGAGGCTGAGCATGCGGGAAGTGCATTCACTATTCATGGACGTGAGGGAAATTTTTTAAGATGGTGGACATTTCTATTTCTTGATTATGGTGGTTACTGATATTTATTTGCCAAGATTCATAGAACTATACATTTTTAAAAGGATAAATTTTACTATATGTGAACTATACCTTAATAAATATGATATGAAAATTATGTGAAGAAAGGGAATGTTTTTTATCTGGATAATTTTAACTTTAACCAGATATCTATTCTCTTCTTCAGTCATCCAAACAGGAAACAGCTGACTTCTCAGACAGACTCAATAAATATTACCAGTAAATATGCCACTACCAGTACTAGCTGAGGAATAATGTTGTCATTTTAACACCTGGGAATCTTTAAAAATAAGAAAACCACATCATATATCTAGAATGATCCAGATCAGAGGTAAGGAGATGTGAGTGCATAAGGCCAGAGAACACATCACCCTTGAAAGAGAATGCATGGGGAAGTTCCCCATGGAGGTTATCAGAAGAATCCCCACATGCTCCCAAAATTAAAGAACCTCAAGGGCATTATGCTAAGTAAAATAAGTCAGACAAAGAAAGACAAATATTGTATGATCTCACATATATGTGGAATCTATAAAAACCGAACTCATAGAAACAGAGAACAGACTGGTGGTTGCCAGAGGTGGGGGATGGGGAGTGGGCAAAATGGGTGAAGGTGGACAAAAGACACAAACTTTCTGGGGCTGACCCAGTGGCCAAGTGGTTGGGTTCGCGCGCTCCGCTACAGGCGGCCCAGTGTTTCGTTGGTTCGAGTCCTGGGCACGGACATGGCACCGCTCATCAAGCCACGCTGAGGCAGCGTCCCACATGCCACGGCTAGAGGGACCCACAACGAAGGATATACAACTATGTACTGGGGGGCTTTGGGGAGAAAAAGGAAAAAAATAAAATCTTTAAAAAAAAAGACACAAACTTTCAGTTGTAAGATAACTAAGTTCTGGGGATGTAATGTACGATATGACAACTATAATAAACAGCATTGTATATTTGAACGTTGCTAAGAGGATAGATCTAAAAAGTTCTCATCACAAGAAAAAAAAATTGTAGCTTCTTGAGGTGATAGTTGTTAAGTAAACTCACGGTGATAATCATTTCACAATATATACATATATCAAATCATTATGTTGTACACCTCAAACCTATATGACGTTATTTATCAATTATAGTTCAATAAAACTGAGGGGCGGAAGGCAAAACACAAACTAAACAGCTTGCAGTTCGACACTGGACATGAAAGTGGACAGCGATTTCCAGATTCCAGCAACACTTGTCGTGTGAAAATTTGCCTCTCAAATTATTAAGACACAAAATAATATATAGGACACACACATGTATGGTAAAGTTGCAGAGGAAGCCTGAGAATTATAAACTCCCAATGCAGGGTGATAGACCTCTTTGGCAGCAGTGAAGGGAGGGGCCATCAGGGAGGGATACACAGAGCGCTTTCATTATATAGGCCATACGTCATGCAAAATCCCAAAACTCGTTTGGAGAAGGAAAAAACCTGACCTGACATGAGAATTTACAATCTAAAGTTATCCCACTTAGGCTAAATAGCCATACATTTAGGCTGTAGAAATAAAGAAGCACGGCCCCAGATCTCACTGAGAGTATTATATAGTATATGGGGTATACACAGCATAGCCTTTCCAAAATTTAAAATATTCTGAATTTTAAACACATCTTCCCCCAAGGGTTTCAAATAAGGGCTGTGGGTCTATATTGGTAATGCTATATTTTTAAAGCTGGATAGTTGGTACATAGGTGTTGAAATTTTCTTTATACCTTATTTCTGAAATATTTTATAAGAAATGGCTAAAAGACAAAAATATTTGCCAGTTTACCTAGAGTTCCCGGCCCCTCTACCCTCACCTTGCAGAAGCTAGAAGCAGGAACAACTGGTAGTTAAGGATAAAACTGATCCAATTTCCCTTCCACCCTCTCCCCTCCCCGCACAACCTCAAGTCCCCAGGCCACAGTAGGCCAAGCTGGGAAGAGAGACGCTTGGAACCGGAGGGAACTTGGAATTTTTCATGCCTATAATAGTGACTGAAAAGCTAAGACCTCAACCAGAGTTTTTGTCCAGTGGTAGAGAAGGGAAATTTATCAGACAAAGTTTGAAGGGAGAAAAATAAAACTGATTCCTGATTATTCCTCCATTGACTTCAGCCTATTCAGTAAAATGGTAATATGCTCAGAGTCAAAACAAATGCATGTTTTGTTAATCTTGTAGATAGTCTCAGTGTTAAGGCTGATTTCATTATTGAGTTATGATCATTAAATGCAATCATCATAAACTTATGGACTTCTGAGAGACTGATTTCTGTAGACAATATTGTGGTCATGGCTTTTTCTCTTTCCAGTCAAGTGAATGAAACACACTTGCTTCATTAACTCTCTGACTTTCCTTCTCCTGTACATTTGCTAATTGATTAAGAAAATACTTCTGACACAGTATAGTATTTTTCTAGAAAATAATATTCATTCATTCTTATTTGTATTGATGAACTTGACTTGAAACCATCGATATAGCTGGACAGCCGTGGAGCAAGGCAAAGCCCTCTTGGGTACTGATCCCCAAACCTGATTATGAGAATCACTGGATGTGTTAAAACAAACAAACAAAAAACCTTGACATTCTGATTCACTAGGTCTGGAATGGGGCCTAAGAATCTCTCCAGATGTTTCTAATGTGCAGCGAGGTTTAACAACCTACTCTAGAATATTCATGCTTTTTAACAATGACCTTGAGGTGGCAAGCCAAGAAAACAGAAACAATGTTTTATTTACTGTGTTGGTTCATTCTTGTTCACTCAGCTAAGGCTCTTAGCACAGGTTCTATGCATGTTGTTACTTGACTTGATGTTGTCACTTGAAATTCTTAAGATATCAATTGATCAATAAAAATTAAATGAACTCTTCCTCTAGGATTTTTTTCCTCCTTCATTACTGTTAGCAACATGTATGGTAGAACTATCCAGCACAGAGGTAACCTTAAGCTGATGTATAATACTTTGCGTTCAGAAAAAGCAGTCAGTCTAGGCCTTTTAAAGCACATTATAAAATAAAATATACACATTTTGCTGGTAGAAAGTAAAAATGCCAATTTGTACAAAAATGAAACGCTGCATGAGAAAATTATATGCTATGCCCCAGCCACCTCTGTCTTATAAAAATCACCAAAACCTCTCACAACCCTGGGACTTTTCACCTGCCATTCCTTCTGTTTGACAATTTCTCCTTCATTTTCTTAGTCCAAGAAACCACTCCTTATCCTTTAAAAACTCTTAAAAGAAAATATGAGTGTAAGCCTTTGTGACCTGGGATTAGGCAATGGTTTCTTAGACACCTAAAGCACAAGCAACCAAAGAAAAAGATAGATAAATGGGATTTTATCAAAATTAAGGCCTTTTGTGCTTCAAAGGACACTATCAAGAAAGTGAAAAGAAACCCACAGAATGAGAAAAACATTTGCAAATCATACATCTGATAAGGACCTAGCAATCAGAATATATAAAGTATGAGTACAACTCAACAATGTAAAGACAAATAACCCAATTAAAAAATTGGCAAAGGATCTGAATAGACATTTCTCCAAAGATGATATAAAAAGGGCCAATAAGCATGTGAAAAACTCAACATCCCATTCCTAATGGGAAATGCAAATCAAAGCACAATGAGATATCACTTATTCCCAGCAGGATGCCTATAATCAAAATGATGGACAGTAACAAGTGTTGGCAAGATGATGGAGAAATCGGAACCCTCATACATGGCTGTTAAGAGTACGAAATGGTGTAGCCACTTTGGAAAACAGTTTGGCAGTTCCTCAAAAAGATGAACATAAAGTTAGCACATGACCCAGGAATTCCACTCATAGGTATACATATATACCCAAGAAAATTGAAAACAAATGTATACACAAAAACATGTACCTGAATGTTCATAGCAACATTATTCACAATAGCAAACAAGTGTAAATAACCCAAATGTCCAATGGTTGATGAATGAATTTTAAAGAATGGATAAACAAGTATAAACCCATACAATGGAGTATTATTCAGCCATAAAAAGCCACTGAAGCATGCTGCACCATAGATAAACTTGAAAACATTATGCTAAGTGAAAGAAGCTAGACATAAAAGGACGAATTATATGATTTCATTGTTGGTTTCTAACCTCCAGAGCTTCCCAGTGAAATCTGAAACTGGTCCCAGTATGCGGAGGGCAAGGAGAGACCGAAGGAAGAGGCAGATCACTCCAGATGGATAGGCGGCAGGTTTAATAAGCAAGGGAACTTACATACGAGGCTTGTCTTGAGCGGCCGCTAGATGAGTCGATCTCTGCACCTGCCCACCAGAATTTTAACAGTTTATATAGAGGCCTTACATGCATTCAGTCATGCATACCATCCAGATGATCTCAACAATACATTCTTAAGGTTGTGTCCTTGGGGCAGCTTCTAGTGGGAGGAAGGAAGCAGAAGGCACATTCCAAGGACAGGGGAGCTGCTGAGGAGCCTCCGATTGCCTGGGCATGGCCCTGGGGTCAACCTGCAGTCATGTCCTCTCCATGACCTCCTCCAACATAAATTTATATGAAATGTGCAGGATAGGTAAATCCATGGAGACAGAAAGTAGACTAGTGGTTGCCAGTGTTTGGGGGAAATGGAGAATAGAGAGTGACTGCTAATGGATATGGAATTTCTTTTTGGCATGAAGAAAATTCTCTGGAATTAGACAGCAGTGTTGTTTGTGAAGCCGGGTACCTGAGGGTTACTATAGATTTTCAATAAGAACATGATTGCCGGGGCCAGCCTGGTGGCGCAGCGGTTAAGTTCGCACGTTCCGCTTCTCGGCAGCCCGGGGTTCGCCGGCCCGGATCCCGGGTGCGGACTTGGCACCGCTTGGCAGGCCATGCTGTGGTGGGCATCCCACATACAAGGTAGAGGAAGATGGGCATCATGATGTTGGCTCAGGGCCAGGCTTCCTCAGCAAGGAGAGGAGGACTGGCAGTAGTTAGCTCAGGGCTAATCTTCCTCAAA